>NW_017180369.1:542746-550677 GCF_001652005.2 Ceratina calcarata
TATTCGCTCCGTATAATAGGGTGGCAATTTAATAGGGAAGGGGGCAGTGGACAATCCCCACTGTCCGGGTCTCGAACGTAGTCACCTCCACGCGGTGAGACCTGGGTTGGTAGCGTTTGCAAACTCTTTGCAAACGGTACCAAGCGAAGAACTACGATCTAGTTTAAGATTCTCTGTATCTCAAATTGTAAAATATTGTAAAATATGTTGGTCTTTCAATACAATGTACGCCTTAATGAATTCCACGACGGGTCGAGAAAAATAACGGAATCAATTTCTAAAATGTTATCTCGTGAACATGAAAAATACATGAAAGACTTTGAAATGATTTAACGGTGAATGCGGATTTAATAGAATATCAAGCGGAATAGGTATTGGAACGGTGTCGCGTGGTCTCTTTATGAAAACCCGTGGTATAAGGTATTCCGATATCTGGGTTAGAGGTAAGTCGAAGATGAATTCGTTGAATTTTCATAATTTCTGCGTGCCTGCGTCGACAAAGAGTAGCGAGATCCAATATCCAATTGTAAAAATGAAACGAGAGCAGAAGAGTTAATACATCTAATGGAAGGGATTTTATTTCTCACCGTGAAACCTTTCGAGTGATCACGGTCACGGTACCGATCAGCCGGGATTATTTCTCCGAATATTAATGAATATTCAAACGTTCAAGAGACGCTTTTTACGCGTGGCGCGCATGGGGAAAAGAGTTTCCTATCTCTTCTCGCAGTCGATCTCCATCGTGGTAATTACGTGCCCTTCTCCCTCCGTGTCGTGCCAAGTAATGCATCCGCGGATGAATTATCGATCCCCAATTTCACTTTTCTATTTTCCGTCGGACAGAGGCCTCGCTGTTAACAAATTGATTTTGACGAACACTTTGATTCCTCCGCCAAGCGAGTCGAATAATTTCACAAAGTCGAACGCGCGAATTATTATCAATTATCTTAATAGAATTTCGATTGCAGACCGGCCTCGTCCAGGGATTATTACTTATCCATCTCAGATATTAATTTCTACCAAGTATGGCTAACGAGAAAAGTTGAGAACGTGTTCACACGTTTTTCGAATAATAATTTTCTTTATATACGATCCCTTTTCGTACGTCATGCCGTTTGAAATTTCTAATAGATTTTATCGTGACGTTTACTCTAAACACTTTTTTATTCAACGTGCCACTCGGCCGCAAAAACCAATCAGGATTAAAAATCAACGCGACGCTCGCGATTACACAGCACGCGGAAAGACAATCTCATTTCCTGAATGCGACCTAGATTTTAACAGTGTAGAGTAAACGAAATCAAATGATCGACCCATACGACCCGTTGAAAATTCATTCGCTCCCAAGGAACACCGGGCAGCTGCACTCTCGTGCAACAACGAGATATAACTGATATCTTACGGATGCCAACTACGTCTAGCGAATTTAAACGCATGCTTCGAGAATCGCGTCGAGCCGACGAATAACGAAAAGAAAATGTAAACATAATTTAGAAACACGTGAGCAGTAGTTAAGTGATAAAGGAGTATGCAAATGCTTTTACGTGACCATCGGGGGAACGTGTTAACCGGGGGTAAAAATTATGTTTAACTTATTGTAGAATGACACGCGAAAACCGGGGCGCGAGGCGAACGTACGTATAAACAGGCGAGCCGATAAAAGTTTCTGACGGGGAGCCTCACCGTGAATTCGCGCGGCTACTCGTAAATCTCGGTCGTCGCGGAAAAACTCTCCGGCAGAACATTTTCGTCACGTTGGATCCGCGAACGTCTCTTCTCCCTTTTCGTCAAATCGGATAGACAATCTGAAACGCGATTCGTCGCCGGGTGGATAGATTTGGGTCGCGTGATCAGCCAAGAACGGAGAACCGAACCGGAGGAAACACGTAACGCGCCGGATCGCATTTAGTACACACTGGCTCGACGAAAATCCCCTGTTGTATATTCTTTGCGGCGCGCGCGGCGAAAATCGGTTTAACGTGATGCACTTAGCGATAAAACGGCTTTGCTCTTGACTGGTTAAAAAGATCTTCGACAACAAATCAGGATTTACAGGGTTTATTTGCTACGCTCTCATCGTTGTTTCCCAAGATCACCGGAGGTCGTCATCCGATTTCGGATTAAATTAACCAGAGATCGATCCCTTCGTCGCGTAACAGAGATGAAGAACGAGTCAAAACGTCTTGCGTACGATTTGCTACGTGAGGTCATGCGAGAAGGTTCGAACGATATACGAAAATCTAATTTGAAACGGGAACGCGTGAAGTGGCCGACGATTCGCAATGGAACTTTAATCAATGTAACTCGGAGAGAGAATGTAGCGGATTTCGAATCACGATGACATCGGTTAATGGAAAGTTAATATGGCTTCCAGCGGTAATATAATTAAACTCTATTTCGAAAGCTCGTAGTTCAACGTGCGCGTAATTAGTCTCTAAAATTCTTCATACGAAGCAAATTATTAGACTGTAAAATAACAAGAATTAGGCCTGTGTTTGCAATAAATTTCCGAAAGTCTCTAAACCGTAATAATTAGTACGAAGAGTACGGAATTTAGATTAGAAGCAGTCGTTCTTAAGGGGTACTCGGTTTCAAACGGAGTCGTTTAAAAAGCCTCTCAGGAACGGCATAATCCCGGCCAGAAATTACAAGAGCTACACGCGTTCACTTCAAAGAGCGCCCAATTTAAACAGATTAGCGCATAGCCCGGCCAGATAGCCAGCGGGTAGAACCGGAATGGTTGATTACGACGGCTCTGATACGTGCTCGCCAAAAACGATCCGGATTCGCGTGAATTAAAATTCGATCAGGGTCCAACGAACTCATCGTTCTCGGCTCGTCGTCTGTTCGAGAACCGCGTACGCCGCTAGATATACCGAGCCCGTCCGTCATACGTAAGCACGAACGATTTGAAACGAAGTCTTCTGACCCAGTTTCAAGGCGAGAATCTGACCACGCCGACGATGCCGCCGCCGCGGCTAACTCCGATGGAATCGCGCCGAACGAAGTAGAACCAAGTTCGACCCGGCTCGGACAATGGGTGTTAAACTCCGGGTAAAGTTTTGCTTTCAGCTTTTTTACGACGGGACTTAGTTAACTCGTTGGTTCGCTTCGTCGAGTGTTAACGCTATTCCGTAAAAATCCACGTGCCCATAAATAGCGAAGGCCCCCGCGCTAATCTAAGTTCTTTTCGCTGTTCGACCATCCTCCGCCTTGGCGCGGGTTAAATTAAATAAAAGGAGGCTCGAGTTTGAGCAAGCGCTGAATCAAAGCACACGTTTCTGTCGAGTAATGAAAACGTGATCGCGAACGTTAAACGAGTGGCTGAATTTCGAATAAGCGGGAGCGGTTCGTTGAACATTCGAGATAAGAGTATATGGAATAATCCATGGATCACCCGATTCGGAATTAAGATTACGATGGTAATTAATGGCTGAACCCTAGCTACGCCTTTTCACGAGGGGAACAGTGTATAGGAATACTCCATGCGTTTCTCACTGATCACGGTGCAAGTCGATATCGGCGCAATGGCCCGTTTTACAATCTATTATCTCACGTGACTTTGATTCATTACGCGAGGGACGAGTTCCGATTAGCTGGAAACGAATTTTTCCCGGTGGAACCGCGACCATCGAATAACCATAAATGATCAAACGATATTGCTACTAAATATAATCTATGAGTTATCATCGGATACGATCGTCGAATCGACGAACGATCCAAAGTCTCACTTAAAAGCGTCAATTCAAATGCACACACTGCAGAGGCATAGAATGGACACGATACGACCAACGGCAGCTTAAATATTTGACCAGCTCGGAATGAATTAATTTCTCCGGGCAAAAGAAACGGTGCAAGGTTAAAACGTTCGCGATCTAATTAATTGCTCGACCACGAACGAGCCGTTATTTAGAATGCAGAGAGAAGAGGATCAGTGGAGAATCCTTCGAGTGCTTTTGATTAAAGGCGACGTAACCGCGAGATACGTTCTTTCACCGCCGTTTCAGATGTAAAAAATAAATTCCTCGGTCGATCTCCACTAGCAGACTTAAATTAACAATTTCGCTATGAACCGTATCGTCTACTTCTTCGTAATCTCTTCTCTTAGGAACGCAGGGTCAGCGACACGTTCACTCAGATTAAAATATTTTGTGAAACAGAACGTCAGAATTGACGAAGGAATATTTTCGAGTGCCTTTTACTCGCGTTGACTGAGAGACCGGCAGAATCAATTCTAAAGCAAACAGATTAGAACCCCCGCGTTCAGATTCCCACAGTATTGAGACATATCCCCGCACAGGGCGAAATAGGCGGATTAACGTCATCTCCCTTATAAGCCTCAGAGAAATACCAGTTGCTTCTGAATTCTATTAGGGACCGTGGAATACGAAGTAAATCGTTACAAACACGTGGTCAATCTGTACGGTGGAAATTATTCCGTAGGGAAGACAATGGTGCGAGGGTGACCGCTAATTGGGAAACCTAATTGATGCTCTTTCGAACGGTACCAAATACGGCTGGACAGGACAGTCGTCGTTGTAACGACGCGAATTCATAAACGTATGATAATTATTTTCTAAGACTGGACGGACGTGGGAAGTAAATGAAAGAATCGCGAAACATTTTCCGCGCGGAGGGACGTATCTTATTTTCTCGGAAAGAGAATATCTCTTTTTGAAAGCGCGACGCTCGAATTCTACAGGAGTACACAATCGTGAGAGAATGTTGGGGAAAAAGTCGAAAAACAAGTTCGTATCGTAGAGGAAATTGGTTTGCGAGACTGAAAGGTTCTAAAGGAAAGTTGTTAGCGGTGGAAACGCGTTTCGATCTAACCGAGGAACATCCCTCTTCTCTGCTACTATCTCTCCTCCTTTGACGTGTTCGCGTAACGTTGACTTTTTCCCTTATGTTCAACACCCCTCGTCCCTCCCTTTCTCATCGATTTTTTTTAATTACTATGCCACTACCCTGACCGATTCCTTCATTCAAATCTACGTCCCGATGTACCGTCGCCTCTCTGACGAAGTTCAATGACGATCGACGTACTAGTTTCTCGCGATCGACTACACATCAAAAGCTATATTTAAATTCTACAGTCTCATTTCTAGAAGAAACGCACTTACAAATCGTACGTTCATCGATACATCGATCTGTTCTCGATCAGTCCATTAAACGATCATAAGGTTAGACGCGAAGGGATTTGTTGAAAATAATTGTGTGCCGGTATTAAGTCGATGGTTAATAGCGTCACCGGGAGTACGGATGAATTCGCATCGAAGCGCGGGTTCGACACAGGAACGCTCTGCTCGTATAATGGAATTATCCCAGGGCAGAGTGAACGATCCTGCTCGATTTATCAGCCGCGCGAAAGTGATTTGATCGCTTAATTAAACCGGACGCAAGATTTTTCTCACTTGCACGCGCGACGCAACATTGGCCACGTGTAAAATATTCTGTCAGCCGACGAGTTTTCACAGAGACAAATCATTTTTACATTCGAATGAAAACTACTCGAATCGCGACGCGTGAAACAACAAACGTGAGACGGACATTATTATCGATTTCAACGAGAGAGAGATTCGTTTTCTAAATTGCTATTAAAAATGTTTGTTTGCGCTCTGCATGAAAATCCGCAGTGCAACGATAACGATCGTGAACTTTTAGCCGTTGGTGTACTCTCTATCGTCTGGTGACCTACCAGTTAAAGTGATCTACAAACACTTGTTTAACGTGTTACGGAAGCGACGATATATCTTCCGCGGCACTTTAAGCACACTATTCAACCGGTGAACGCGTCATATATGTAAATTGGAATAGCGAACGGCGCGATGATCAAATGTAATGACAAATTATAGAATTGAATAATTCCCTTTCTCGAATACCAACGAAATAACGATTGCCCATCCAAAATTTATGCAATTTTATGACTAGATTACCAATTCATATTGGTTTACAATCCTCGCTCGAATATGCCCTACTGAATTTAATAATTGAATCTATCGATACCAAAACCAAATGTGCAGTTCAGTAGCTTCACTCATAAAATTCCATCGTTTTTTTCATAAAAGAGTTCGTCAAACGATTTTTCTCAAAATTCGATGCAACAAGACACTCTCTCTCTCTCTCTCTCTCTGTCTCGTTTTGTACCTGGAAGAACCTTGGAGCACTTCGAGTGATAAAAAAGAAATTGCACGAGGGTGGCCCGTCGGATTAACGATCGGTCCTCGAAAGACGGGAAACAAAGAAATCCATAACATTGAACTCGAAAGCGAGGCTCCGTTCCAAAGCTACCTCCGATACTAGACCTCGTTCTGAAAGACTCTAGCTTTCGAAAGAGACATTTCCAAAGCCAGGTTTCTGTTCAACGATGCTAGTACGAGTCGAGCTAAATTACTGTCGGGTTGAAAATCAGAGGTCGAGCTATAATCGTCTCTTATGGCCAGACGAGAATCGACCGGGTACATTTTCAATTAACAGCAGATTTCCTACGATCGTTTGAAATCTACAAACAAGGCAGAGGAGTTTATTCTGAACGAGTTGAATCGCGGAATCCGGTGGCGAGAGCATAAGAACAACAGCTTCAATCGGAATTTTAACGATTCGGCTAGAACCAACGTTTCTCGGTTACTCCACGGGACATAAGCTCCTCGTAGTCCGCGAGGAAACACTTCAGCTTTGCGCGGCATTAACGAGCATTAACAGGCTAGAAGCGTAATTGCTGAACAAACACAGCCTGCCTGCCGCGGTTCAACAACGAACGACGCGTGTATGTATAATGTATGCACAATGTATCCGTCTGATCGATTCTGAAAGAATAATGAAATCTACCGTCCGAGGCGGACGCTGCAATTAAAAACTGGATACCTTCTCCACGACTCGTCTGAGTATATGACGAACTTGGCCGACGATAAAAATGATACCGCTGTTTTATACACGAGACGAAACGTTCGTCAAAGTATGATTTAAATATGCACTTCGTCGATCTGAAGGCATTCGCCAAAACGATTTTTCTATAAATGTTTAATAATAATTATTGCGAAGCGAGATCGAGGATCCCGGTTTTGCGTCGACGACGGACGTTCGAGGGCGTGCAATTAATAAGTAAATAAGGCGCGGAAACAATACCGCTCGTGGTACATGCATTTTTGCACACGCTACTTTATCTATAGCCGACTCTTAAAGAGGATATATTCCTTTCATTAAAGCGGATACATCGAATTCATTCACACGATACGATAAAAAGTAGGGCCAAGGTAAAGGTGCTGTCTGCTTGCATCGTACCCTCGCGTCACGCACGTCGTATCGACATCGCGTATCCTTGCATACGCGAATGCAGCCTCATTGACAACCCTGTTGTACCATGTAATTTACTCCAAGCATACCGTAGAACGCTAATTTGGAATACCTCTCCAATTGTTTGACTAACAATGTAATTTACGAACGGGGCGACGAGAAAGTTAGAATTTTTGAAGGTGTATCGATTTTTCCGCGAGGCTTAATGAAACGTAACACGCGCGGTGGTTCTCGAGAGCGTTCCAAATAGCTGGGGAAGGCGGGATGGATTCTCGATAAAGTCGGGCCGATTCAGAGGAGCAGGCGAACTCGAAATAATTCCTTTCGGAGCACTCGATGCGAACGTCGGGCCAAGATTACGTGAAAATCACGGTAGGGACGGCCGGGCAAAAAGGGGGAACAGTATTCGGTTTATGAGTCGCGATACGAGACGACGACGCTACGCGGAACGTTGCCTAGGGATTTAAATACAAGGACGGCGACGTTCGATAGGCGTCGATCGAAATAGAATATCTGAGATCAAAGCAAATGAAATGAGCATGGACCCCGGCTGTACGTTAAAATCCATTAAGGATGTATTGGCTATATAGTCAATACCAAAAATTCATGTACCTTAGAAAACCGCATTTCCTATAATT
>NW_017180369.1:552767-624934 GCF_001652005.2 Ceratina calcarata
CTTTTTAGGCTTGTATTTCCTCAAGTCAGTTGTTTCTTCCAATTTCGCGCGTGCACGTCAAGTACCAAAAAATTTTCTTTGAGGAACGGTAGTAACGTAATTGACGCAGACTTTGAAGGTGAGTGATATCGAGTTGGAAATGGTCCATGAGATGAGGAACGGGGATTTCTCACGGTCGGAAAAACGGCGCCCGAATCTGATGCTCGTGCCGCGACGTGATAATGGCCGAGAAAATAGTTTGGCAACGATAACGCCCAAGGGAACGAAAAGGGGAACGAAAAGGGGGACGAATTCGCCGGGTAGAATCCCTAGCGATAACGTTGAAAAAATAACAGGCCACTCAGACCAGAGCGAAGGGGTTTGATACGGAGGTTTGCTTAAACGCCCCGTGAATAATAGAGCTCATTATAATCGTGGCGCGAGTGGAAGAAAATATTGCTTGCAGATGGAAAACGAGATAACGGAGGAAAAATTTTCCGTCAGCGAACCCGACTAAGAATAACTACACTCGGGTCAGCTAAATTTTAATAGATACATCTCAGAGTTTAACTCGGGACAGATTAATCTTTACTCTACGGTACGGAGTGATACTCCTTTATAACAATGAATGAATGATGAAGTTCGAAGTATTTTAAGTTCAGCTAAGAGAATTCAAATGTGCCACCTTAAAATACAAGAGCTTAAAACAGAAGATTGAATTCACTTGCGAATCTACTTGGATCTGCAACGGAATTAAACTGAAACAGATTAAGTAATGAAAATAGACATGAAGAATACTTTCGCCGCATAAATAATTTGAACGTAGATATCGAAAAATAAATGTGAGCGAAAGTAATCAAGCGGTCGTGTCCATAAGGAGCACAACTATTCCAGGGGCACAACTCTGGAATACGTGTTGCCTGGGAGGACACAATAATAGGATGGATCGTTCGGAATCTGAAATGGAACGCGACTGAAGTTGAACGCGCCCAAAGGTAGAGCGAAATGCAAATGGGTGAAGTTTACGTGGGACGCGAGAATTCGCAATAAACAAATATGACAGAAATTTAAGTAATGCTCGAGAACAATACATATGCACACTCGCCTACCGATCTTCAAAACGTGAACACTTGCTCGAACTCGTATTATCTATTTTATTTTGCCAATGTATCTTTACGACTTCTTCATACGTAAAAGACGGATAAAACGGAACGCCTATTTTACGATCGACCGTGACGACAAAGCTTATTAACAACCTTTTCTTATCACTTACCAAAGGCAGCGGAATAGAATTTTTCAAACAATGTTCTCTGTCACTATCTGTTTTCGATCACCAAACATATCGATCTCCGATTAAATATACATGTACTGTTGCTTCATTTTCCTTTAATTAAAATTCGATTAAAATTCTATTCGACGTAAAAGGAACGAAGAGGATCGTGATAGTTAAACGTTAATCCAATTTGCGATTAAATACCTATTTTAATCATTAATTGCGTCGAGCGAATTAAACATTTCGGTCGCAATCGTTGATTGTCGATTGCATTGAATATGCCCGGCGCTGCTATTAGTAATCAATGGGAAAGATAAACAGCGGGATTCACGGAACGATATTTCTACATGGACAAAGTTCAACTTCGGTAGGTATTTGCGACTCGCGCTCTTGTAACCGGAGGACTATAGAGCTTTCGGATGATATCGAGCCATGTTTATATGCACGCAGTACAAACGCGTCCACGGGCGCTCTTCCCTCTGTAAGTAATTCGCCGAAGATATACCAACGTTCTCAACTTTCTAACTCGGCGCGTCCGAGTACAACGGATTGTTAAAAAATGAACAGAACGTTACGAGACACGATTAGAAATTTATAATGCCTGAAGCGTACCGTAACTTATTCGCGAGACCATGAGTCGTTGCGAATAATAATTCGAACGATTCATCATTTTCATGATTTATTTTCTTAGGATTAAGCGGAATCGTGTAAGAAAAATAATTTGAAAACTACTCGAACTCCCACCGAGTCGATATAAAAGTTTCGAAGTACATTCGACCAGGGTATACGTAACGTTTCTTTTATTTCCGAGCAGGCATTATTAAAGAGCGTAGGTAGATACGTCGCATGTTACTTTTTCAAGTACGTACAGATGTAGTTATAGCCTTCAAAAAAGCTCGAGTGAGTCCATCCTCCGGCGTGCACGTCGTTTGCAACCGTGGGTCCGCGCCGGTGTGTTCGCGAAAATACGAAACGTATTTTCTGCTGCTCGTAGTTAAGGCATATTAAATTTATGCCCGTGTAACGTTCCATTTTGAAATGCGCAACCGTGGAAATCCGGTAGGAAAAAGGACGAGGCAGGCACCGGGCCGAGCTGGACAAACAAAACGAAACAGCGTGGGAGCATCATCGAGCGGTTAAGCGAAAACGCGAGATTACGGGGATTCAGATGGGAAAAAGTTATTTTTCCCGGGGAACGCGGACCGCCGAGATAAGTGATATTTAAAGAGGAGAGAGCATGGCCAGTCCCGACGAGGGGGGGAAACAGTCGGAAGCAAAAATACATTCCGGATAGAATTGGCGCTTAAATATTTCCTCTCCAAATACGACACGAGCTGGGCAACACGTTCTTCCATATTCGCGAACATAATTACGCGATAACGAATCGAGATACGCACCAATATTATGACTACGACTAATGAACATTAAACTCTTCGTTCACGTCGTCGAGCGATATCGCCAAAGGACAAACGAACGTTTACATATACATTTTTCAAAGTATGGAACTACTTATTTTCGTTTTGTTAGGCGACCAAAAGCCTGAATGTTTCATTTGAAACAGGAAAACGAAGAGAATATTTTTACGATCCTTTTAAAAAAACTATTCCTGCGGGCCATAAATATTTTACTTCGCGTTTCCCTTTCGTAAAGTTTAAAAAAGAACTGAATGTCGTACGCGTCTCTGATGGACAGGCAGACGATTAATTAAAAGCTCCGCGCAATTGCCCGAGGTACAGTGACCCGAAAGGAGCCGAACCGTCTACGTTTTCAAATGAGGAAAGAAAACGTTTAACTTCACCCAGCCGGTTTCATTCTTTTAACCAGATAATCCCTCATCGCTCATAAAATCTCGTTAACCCGAACCCCGTAGGAAAAATCTCTCTCTCCTCTCGCCTGTTTCGACCCACCGCTTTCCTGTGTATACCGCCTCTCTTTCGAAACGGTCGCTGAATTATTCACGATTTTACAAACTTTGTGAAAAGAGACAGACCACCGACGCGCACTGGACAAGATCATTCTACGGGATGTCCATTCATCGTTCTACTATAGGATGATAAAGTTTTCTCTGCTCTTCTCAGGTTTAATTACGAACTACATCACTATGATTAAGTCATTCGATCCCAACGTTAACGAAACGCCCACCCAATGTTATATAGACAAGATTAATTAGTCGAATTTGATGAGATAAACATTTCTGTCGGTGTCTAATATACTTATACGCTTGCGAAGAAAACGCTTTCAATTAACCCAAATAACTAATGGAATAAGGTCTGACCGAACGTACAGTGTTCTACTCACGGGATTATGAGGATATAAACTGGCCCATTGAATCTGACAAGCGGTTTTTAGAATTCGCCAGCAGAAAACGCAAGAAGCAATCATCGAATTGATTCGAGCGTTGCGTTCGCCGCGGCCTTGAAGGTATAACGTGTACTTTACAATGGCGGGATGATTGATAATGGAGCATTACCATGATATTTCCATTACTTCTCAAGCTCCCGTGTACACAGAAAGGGTCAAACTCAGATTACTACCGTTTATCGCATGATCAAATCCCTCGCATAGATTCAAACTGGATCCCGCAGAGAACATTTCGCCACGCGCAGTTTCTAACGTGATCCATCTTTTAATAACATCGAGAAAGCCTGCAATAAGAATCGGTCGTTTATTTCTACGACTAAGTTCCATTTAATCGAGTTCACAAACTTCCAATAATGTTTCCAACCCGAAGAATCAATCGAACATCGAAACGTTATCGTTCATTCGAACGTACCTTCGTTCAATGCAAGATACGTCATCAATTTTGCAAACATTCAGGAATACCTTTTGTTGTGTCACGGACTATAATTAGCACCGTATTTGCACAATGTAAGTTCTTTTGACGACATAATTACTAAATATGAATGTACTCCATTACGATTTCACAATAATATTCATACTTACTAGCTTTCGATAAAGCCGAAGTAATAGCTACTGAATATTTAATAATCGTCACTACGTGCCCTGCACCGCTGCTATTTCGAATTTACAGTAATGCACATGAATCGATGGAAATACATGTACCAACGTCCGAACGAAATATAATTCCATGTTAGTTTTGGGTTAATTGGAAGAACTTTTCTAATTAGAATTATGTTGATCAAACCCAATTGTCCTGTCCCGTTTTCCCAAAAAAATGAGAAAAAACTGAAAATACATGTTTTAACGAGCCTTAATGAACCATAATAACGTGTCCGATACATGGCGAAATGTATTGCAGGTGCCATCGTCGCGGAGAAATTCTGCCGCATTTCTCTTTCGTACACAGAAACATGAATTTGCATAAGATCCGCGGTCTAATAATCAGCGCGGTATATCTTATAGCAAATTGCTGACCTCGACATCCATCACTTTCGAGGTGAACATCGACCAATCGTTAACAACCCTTTCATTTTCCCCGCCTAATATCGGGTTACCACCGAGTCACATATTCATTTATTCCCATTTTATAAGCACTGTCTCCTTATCACTATGTTTATTGTCATTCTACCATTTCTCCAACGTTACTTATGTATGCATATATTTGTCTTACCATAATGACCGTGTTAAATCAAACCGAAGAAAAGATTTTAGCTATCAGTAATTATACTCACACAAGCGATTCGAGCAATTCTGAAACGAATGCTCAGTGAATTCCTTTAATCGTCTGGCAAGAAGAACCAAAGGTTTCTTCCCGAGTACTCCAGGCCTATCCTTTCCGAACACGCGTCTCGTAGGCTGCTCATCGACAAGCAGGAGAAGGTCGATACGAACCAATTTCCGTTTTACCGTTCCAGCTAACACGCTTTTACACCCTTCCCTCCACCGTCTAGCTCTCGTTCAAGAAGTGGACGGTAACCTCGACGTAGAGAACATTAAGGTTTAGGAGCAGTGAAATTCTCTTACCTGTTCGAGCCGCGACACGCGATGCCGTCGTTGAACCATAGAAAAACGTGACGGAACGCCGCCGGTTTCCATAGGAATTCCTTCGCCCGGTGATCGATCGTCGATCCTCGGATGGCCGAATCATTTCAGGAACAGCATAATGGAGCATCACTCAAATCCGCGTTCTTCACGTACACGTGTAAACGTTGCAAGGACACTACTTTTAATCACTCGCGTCCCGGCGCGTCCAACTACTGACAACAAGCGAAAACGGAACAAGTGCGTCGACCCCTACTGGTTTCTTCCCCGCGCGCTTGCGAACGAAGTACGAACAGAATCGTTTCCAACGAGTTCCGCATGTTCTACCGGCTTCCCCATCGATATTTGTACAGAGAAGTAAACGTACGATGGAAAACAAACCGATCTGCTCACTCGCCAGACTCGACGTCCTCTTCGTGTTCGTCCAGGCTTCCGATCGGCGAACGTTCCCAACAGAGAATCACCCGCTGCTACCTGCACTTGTTACCCACGACTCCCCGCTCGCACTTTGCCCTGCTTAAAGTAATAATTGTACTTCGTATACACAAATTCACTTGAAACCAATCTGTAGACAGTAGAATCACGCAACGGTTGAACCGAAACAGAGAAGAGACGCTTTCGGCTCAACCGTTAGAGATAGTTTCTCGAAGCAATCGATACGTACGATCGATGAATTGAGAACAGTTCCAGCGACGCTATGTTCACGGTAATCGGTGCACTGTGCAGCGAGTCACGTACCACACACGGTCGTTCTAAAAGCTTCGTCCTGTTGCTTCAATTTCCCTAGCTGGTTGCCGGGGAGGCGTCGGAGGGAGGAGAGAGGAGACCCGGCAGAGCTTCGCAGTCTTCGTAGCACCGACGATCTGCCTGGACGTTCGTCGTACGACTAGACCGGGTTCTTATCGTTGACCTGGACCCGTCCCGCCGCGCGTGCGCCGCGCCGCCAAATTATGTATGTACTGCCCTATCCGTTCGACGCGACCGCATGACGTAACGTAAAGTATTATTCGTAACGCCCTTAACCATTGTTCTTTAATATCCGCGTGCGTTCTACGTTCGGCGAATTTGCATTTCTCCAGCGAGGTAAGTACGAAGTTACACTTTCGCTGTGATAGGAACGAAGGGACGCTCGCCCCTCGTACGTTACGAACTAACGCCGCTTCTAATTGGCCGAAAGTCACGTGACATTGAAAATAGCGACAATAAAAACGGTTGACGCTGCGTAGTTACGTGACTAGCTGAATTTCGAGCTACTCGACTACTTAATGTGGAAGTGAATTCAAATTTGCGTAGAGACTCGGTCAAATTGGCTGCGAAGATACGAAGAGACGAAGTGTGAAGTCGCGGAGAAAAATGAAGAAGAAAATGGGGAGGAACGCGCGTTGAAGCTAGCCGAGCCGGCACGCGGAGTAACCTGGGAAATTTTTGCGGTTCCTGTTTGATGTGCAAATTTATCGAACTCGGCTCCAAAGTTTGCTGTTTACCTTCAGTTTGCCGGTAAGTGAATGCGAATGCCGCTTCAGATAAGCGACATGCTATACGTTGCATATATGTACGTGTACAGTCGTATGAGACGCGTTCTGATTGCATAAGAAATTCGATGCCGCGTACAAAAAGGTGTCGGAGTCTTTTTGAGAACGCCGGGCGTCTTTCGAATCCGCTCGATTTTGTTGCGATTTACCATCCTTTCAAAGGGTGATTGAACAAATATTGGAGTAGCTAAGTGTGAATAAATATCGCGCGACGAACAAACATTCGGCCATGATGGAGCATTGAAAGGCTCATTTTTCGTAGTAATCCTTATTTAGAATAGTTTGTTTTCGTGCAATCAAAACTCTCTGTTGATGTGAAATAGTACCCTTTGCGACGTGGAGATTCTTTTATAACCTTACGACGAAAGCAAGATTTCGAGGTGGGTGATATGAAACGGGAGGTAATGGAAGGTAAAGGGCTAGCGGTCGACTTGATAAGCAAACACTTTGCTGTGGAAACATGACGGAAAGCGAATATGATTTCAAGGTATTAAATTACTCTAATCTAATTTCTTTTGTTGTACATAAGTAGAACGTTGCATTCTGAATTTTTAATACCCTACAAGGAGAATAATGAGCCGTTTGTTAGTTGGCACGAAATATGTTCTGATTTAAGTCGTATATTTTTCTTAGAACTCGTTCCCACGAATTGTTTGTTTCCCAAGCATATATTATCTTCAGCTGTGAGTCTAGCCAAGATTATAGCACGAAGTAGAGCGATATTAAATTTAGTTTATATCTGTTATTACAAAATTTACGTCTGACGGGGAAATTTATTAAAAAATAATATTGGGGGAACGGAAGGGAACCTTGTGTTCTATCAAACTCATAACGAACTTTAGCTCCTCGTACTCCCGCCTTTGCTCTCTCTGCACGAGATAATGCTTTCGAGTAAACGCCTCGGGCAGAAAATAAAATGTCGTTTCGCAACGCTTGTGGAACGGAAATTTCGGGATGTCCGTTCGACTTCGAATTTTGTCAAAAATGACAACGCATTCGATTCATTGACAAAAGAGGGGGTCGGAGACGTGGATCAAAGAAATGGTTTCAGTATGAGAGGAAAGTCGAGTTCGTTTGCAAAACAAACTTTCGAACTGGGGAGACGTCGGCCCGATATCTGTTCGAGTGGCGAGGAAGTAGCGAAACAAAAACGAAGGAAGGACTTGAAGAACGATGATAGAACCTCTCGTTGATCGCGGGGAGTGCATTCGTCTGCGAATTATTATTAGTCGACTGATTCGCGAGTGTACCAGATGGGAGTAATGAGAAAGAAATTGAATGCGGGGAAGTTCGCCGGCGAAACGAATCAAGAAGGAATTCTCGTAACTCACCGAGTCGTGACCGGACTCGCGAGGAATCTAGTTTCAGGGAAGTTCGATCCTCGCAAATAGCGAGGGACGAAAGGAACTTGTACAAATATCAGAGTGTAAATATTCGACGCGAAGACACTTTTCAAAACTGCATCGTTCCCTTTTCGGCCGTGAAGCAATTTCTCGATGCGAATAGGAAAAAAATATTTTTAGAAATCATGATGACAGCGAATTCTATCTCACGTGTTTCCTCTCATAATATCAGACCGATTGAAACTACACAAAGTAAAGAGTCCGTCGATCGTAAAAATGGTAAAATAATTCTTTAGTGGTGGAAATAATTACTTGAAAATATGCATACTTTCGCTGTTGCATGAGAACTGTTTTTATTTCACGAGAGACCATTTTACACGCGTTTTAATTTAATGTTTCAAAAATACTTTGCGGTTTTGTGAACGTTCAACGTTTCCTCGGAGCGAGTTAAAAATTCAGCAGAGAGCTTTTAATTACGTTTACCCGATTCAAACATTAAATATGTAACTTTCGAGGCGTATATGTTCCGCTTCAAACGTTTCCCACTCGTTAAAACTCGAATTTACGTATTTCAGTAAGAGTTACATCAAACACTGATTGTGAGTTTGCCACCATGAAAGGAGAAGAAGATGTTATTAGTAAGACCAGCCACACTTCATTGAATCTCCCAACGTTTTAGGTTGACGTGTAACACAATAATTGAATAGGTATGTTGCAGTGTTTCATCAAAATTTATGTTCTAAGGGTCTGTATCTTATAATAGAATCAACGAACGAAGTATAATGTTACTTCGTATCGATTTATTCTATGCGACTCCAATTATCTTGCTGACAAAGCTTAGAAAAATGGTGTTATGTAAATGTTAAGTGGCAACGAGTGATACGATAGCTCGGATCGACTTCCAGTCTCGCATTATTCCACATATCGATGCGTCGATGCACTTCATGGAGTGACCCGTTGCATCTGACATTATTAGCACTCGGGACAGAGTGCTCTCTCTCTCTCTCTCTCTCTCTCTTTTCCTCTTTCTCTCTCGATCGGATCAACGAGATCGTGCGGCAGAACCTCGACGGACTTTTGTCGTACAATGATAGTCAGATTGAACTGGCGCAATGAGAGCGTGCAGAGATTACAAGGGACGAAAAGGCGGGACAGAGAGGGAATGAACGGCCGTGGTCATTATCGTGTTGAACGTTAGATTTGACACGATATTAAGCACAGTATTCTTTACACGAAGTCGTCAGAATACCAAAAAGCGACGCTTCACCTGTAGGATGTTTTCACATTTATCAAACGAACACAGTATCATGAAATATCGTATTCATTTTTAATACGACGTTCACGGGCTACAGTGTATAATAATGCGAAAATCTGAAATCTTTCAACTCTCGTGACAAGCTATTAGCTTCACCTTTCATCTTGCACATCAGATTCCTGATTCGTGCAATTTTTATTTCTGTCGATGCCGTAGACATTGTTTCAATCGGTTCCTCCGTTGCGAAGCCTTGCGCGTGGCTCATTCATTATGCTAAATCGATTCGATGCGATCTGCATTCTTATATATCGGGAATTCGTTGAAGCTATCGGAAGGTTCAACGGGGTGTGCATTATCATTGTTAATAAATAGATCGATCGGAACGGACTACGCGATATCCGCGGTCGAAGGGAAAAAGCTTCTCCACGCATAAATCAAACGAAGCCAATATAATCGTACCCTTTTATGCGCCGCGAGTTCCCGAAAGACTTCGCCTGTAACTGGAATAAATTTTCGCGTAAAAATCGGAAACGCCAGCAGCACCGTACTTCCGTAACTCTTCTTCTTCTTCCTAATTAAAATTTAGAGACATTGGCTTTCCTTGATATTCGCATTTTCTTCCCGTATGGAGGATTATTATACAGCGTATTCACAATATATTCTTGTATTCTTAATATATTCTTGTATATATGTTTGGAAACTAGAAGAACGAGATCGGCCGATGTGGTCTCATCTCTCGAGTGGTTTTGGTAAATTTCACCCGAAAATGGAAGACTGGAAAACATCCATTAAACGTCCAGTTGGCAAACAGGAAATTATTATGCTAAAATATTCCGGGTAAAAGTTGTCGGTCCACGACGCCGAGACTTCGACCACCGGGTAAACGTCGTTCCAAAATTTCGCGAAGTACAAGAGCCCCGAGCACTAAATAATTCGCCGGAAATGCATAGTAGTAACCGCACGTTCACTGCGAAAAAGATGCTAGTCAACTGTTCGTTTGTTTCGGCCACGATCTCTCCCGGTAAATTCATGTTTAAACGGTTCGCGACTGGCTGAACTCGAGCAATAATCCGCTCTATTTAATACCGTTTTGCATTGCGGCTGAGCAAAGTAGTAAACAGGCTTTCCCTCGGAAGCGAGGCCGCGTTCAATTTTCAACGCGCTTACAAAACTTCTTTCTCTCGTCGTTCGCCAATATTTTCGCGTTTAACGCCTCTCAAATCGAGGCAAACTGCAGTTGGAAAGACTCGCGAGGAACTGCTCCGGACGCCTTTGCGGATGTGTCGACGTCCAATCGCCCAATCGATAGTCGGCGAACAGAATTACAAAGTTAACGCAGTCACGCGTTCTCGGATCAGTCGTAAATTTTCAAGCTGAAACCAGGTTCCTGAGAATTTAGTGCGCTAGCGAACTGCTTGTCAATTTGAACGTGGACGGAGTTCCTGATGCACTCCGAAACGACGTTTGCCTCTTAGCTTAGATCACGGGTACCGAAACGAGCGTTTCAAGAAGTTACGCCGGAAGTCCCGAGCACTTGCGACGCCCCGCTTCATGATTTCTTTTTTCACCTAACTTTCGTAATCCACTTTCAAACCGTTCTACCAACTACTCCGACGTTTCTTACTCCTCTCGTCATTGTAATATGTACCGCTATATTTTTAACCCTCGGATTGTGAGTCGGAGGTCGGAGGTCGTCAGGTCGGAGTATCGATCATAAAGACCGATTAAAATTTCTTAATCGATAATAATTCATTCGTTTGCAAACAATTAATATGCGGCGTGATCGAGCGATCCGTCTTTTTAGTTTCCATTAGTTCGATTCGGGGCGAACGTTAACGCACGAAAACTAGTGCCGTGCTCTCGGAAACTGTAATTTAATAAGGTACTTCGGCAACAGTACACGTACTTCGAGATCTTCGACTGATTCCCAACAGCATTAGACGCGTACACATATGCAGCCACGGAATTACGAGGGCAATATGTTCCAGTCGATTGTCGAGTGCTAGCCTGGTTCGGAAATCTAATAGCGAGAGCTTCGAAACAATTTTCTATGAATATTTCATGATATCAATAACGTTCCCGGTAATGATCAAATTAATCTTTGCACGATCAGAGTTCATCGCGAATTTAATTTAGACAGGATTAATCGTTTTATTATAATAGAACTTCGTGCAACATCAGGTGCATAATAAGATAGATTAGGGATCCTGTATTCTTTTCATCCAGTCGATTCGTGCGACTTACACGGGAACAGAGTGTTCACGCTAGGTATTCGGTATACGTATGTATTCAAGTGCGTCCCGATAATCGTCCGAATGCCTCCCAAAGTGGGCCAAACCTGGCCAAATTGCTCCGTCGATGTTCTTGCTGCGAACGTCTAGCATCTAATTATAATTTCATTTCCGAATACTGCCTCGGTTTACATAAATGGATAACACGTGTTCCGCTTAATACCCGTCAAAGTAACGGGATTCGCATAACCCGACCTCGATGGTCCTATCGAACGCTGCCAGATGCTCTTTACTCCTTCCGCACAGCTTCCGTTTCGTAGTCTCTAACGTGAAACTCACGATCATCTTCGTTAACTCTCGTCTTACGAGTTAATTTTCTCTAACTAGTCGCAACCTGGCCGAGTGTTTCGCTCGGATTTGCAGGCGTGTAGGACGTACAAAAATATTTGACACGCGTAAGGACGGTGTATTTCATTTTGTCTCTAATATCGCCTGCTAAACGATGGACAAATGTTTTAAACTTGGTAGGGAATAAAGGTCGAGGAAAGGGTATCCCTCTTAAAGTACAATCAGGATAATAACTATTAGCCACGGGCATACATAGTTGTGCAAGTATTTGGAGCGGAGCTGAAAAAGCTTATATGGAAAAGGAAATTATATTTTAACGACGTTCCATTATGTCTAAAGAAGCTTAGAGTATGTTCAGCAACTTGTACCATATGCTCCTGCCATTTAGCCATGTTTATTCTATTATGTTTGAATTTAGTAAAATTTTAATGCATTGTTTCTTACACAGTAATAGTAGCAATGTAAGGAGGTGACGGTGTTCTTGCTCCGACTCTTGCGTACATTTATATCGCCAACGTGTGTATAACGCACAGCAAATTGCTTTCTTTCAGTAAATTGCTGTCTAACGGACGACACGAATTTGTACATCGATTCACAATATCGCGGTTCAGTGAATAAGAAAGCAATTTTTTCTTTGTTACAAAAAAATCCGTCGGCCAAGTCGCTCGTGCGTGACAATAAGCACGCGTTCAGTCACTGCGAACCTATTCGTTCTCATATCTTTTTTAATAAGACTTTTCAACTTTTACACTTTACTCATCTGTGCTTCGTTTTAATTCTGTTTTAGGTAATTGTGCTTCTTGTAATACGACGTATTTCCATTTTTTGAGATATCTGATGTCAATTATGGACGGGTAATTCCAAAGCTAGCGTGACTAGATTAATTTCTCTGGGACCCAAAGAAATGAGAAACGCATATGTTCGCTCGAACTTTTCCCAGCTCGCAAGTTGAAGCATAAATTCCATTCGCATACCTCGGTTCTACTGTTCTGCTAGCAGAACCTATGGGCCACAACGTTTGTCCCCAACAGCAACAAAAGTTTTCTCATTATTCATTTGCGCGTTTTATCAAGCAAGAATCTACGACATGTTCAGTTCATTATTCTTGAACAGAAACTCGTGTGTCGTCACTCATCATATATTCATAGAGCCACTCGAGATAATAAGTCGTTTTAAATTGATACATCTATGTTGAATGTGTACAAGATTAATTGGCAGTCTGTTAATTTGCGTCGGATTTTAAATCCGAGTTTCGGGCTAGCGTTTAGTTTCAACTTGTTGAACACAATGGGCTACGTTCAGCTTACGTTAACTTCGTAACGAACTCAAACAGTAGAAACAATTACACGAGATAGTACATGGTATCCGCACTGAGCGAGCCTGAGAATGCGAACTTGTTACACGTGGTCGGCATTCAATTCCGTTACAAAATCAAATTGGTTTACAACATTTAATTGGTTCCTGATCGGGGAACTATCGAATCACGAAGTTACTCGATCGACGAAATATTTTTAAAAAGTAGATCATTTGTTTTATGGATAACAGAGCATTTAAAAATTCATATGAAAAACGAGACGATCGTCCCTAATTTCTTAGAGGGTTTCCCATGTACAGAAGGTTTTAGGACGTAGTTTAGGACTGTTACGCCTCGTTGCAAAGTGGGAACGCATAACAGAGTTGGTACCTCAACAAGTTGAAACAGTTAAAACTCGCGGTTCGCTACTCTAGACCCGGCAGGCGCAATATCATCACTGTCAAATTCGTGTTAATGCAACATCATCACGGTGATAACTAAGAATCATCTAATTATAACTTCGTAGCGAACTTCCCTGCGCTCGTTCTGTTTAGGAAACTTTCGCCACTCGGCGCAACACAATCAGTTTGCGATAGTAGAGATAAATGAGAAACTTGTTTCGACTCAGACACCCGCGTAACGGGAAGTCGAAAAATGAAGACTGCTTCCTTTCTCGTAGACGTGGCGTGAAAATATTCGACTAGAGCAATTACGGTTAGTTGAGTCCCATCGTGTTTAAGATCTCATTGGGAACGTAAGGCGTCGTCGAGTGTTCGTCTCGGTAACTGAATCTTGGCAAAGTCTCGGTCTGTTCGCACGAGACGACGATTCGGGGGTAAGAAAGTTAAGCGTTATACAGGAGGCACGCATAAAATTTAATCAACGAACGACACGACGGGGCGGGGGTGCAGCTTCCCGGCGACAAGTTCAATCGGTATAATCACGAAATCCCCTAATCCCGGTGACAGCGCCGGTGTGAGCGCACAGCAGAAACTGAACTTTGCATGTTCAAGCTGGTAACGAAAATTGACAGGGTGTGAGTGACAACCCATTGTCGTCGCGCCACGCCGACCCGTTGCACCGCCGACGGATAGATGCGATCGACGGGTTTATCGATCAAAACATTTCGATAGTCGCGGACCCCGGAATGACAGACCGTACATTTTATTCGAAACCGAATTCGCGAAACTTTTTCACGTCCGCGAACGTTCCTCTTCCGTTACAAGGAAAAAAACGAACCGAGTTCCCATCGGAGTTTAATATTTTTACACACCCGTGAATATCTGATCAAATTCGTTTATATCGAAAGATACCGATTTTCGATACTTCATAAAACGACGCGGTAGAACGTTAAATGCCATGAAAGAAATCAATTAAATATCATTACTTCCTATTAGCAATTCGTGCGTATCGTCCTTTTCTTTTCTCTGACCGAGCTGGGCGAAGTAGGTAGCACGGCCGCTCCAAGAAATTGCAAATTACACTGGTTTATCGTTCTGGGTCACTAGACTTACTCGAGACGATGAAGCATGTCGGCTTTCGTGCAAGACAGAATCGAATTTCTCCTATGCACAAGAAGAAAGCTCGAGAGAGGTCTAATTTTTTTCGACTCGTCCCAGGAACCGCTGGGAATGCGGCCACGTTCTCTTTCGGTTCGACCAGACGAACGAACACCGTCGATTTCGTAGAATCTCCAGAAAAAAGCTAATTCGGTTTCCCCTCTCTTCGAATCACGCTCGATCCGTTTTCGCTCATGTGACCCGCAATCTGCACTGCTCCTTCCCGATCTAATCGAAAATGGTTCGCTCCTATCAACCCGTTTTTTTGATTAATCAAAAGAAGTGAACTCCACAGTATTATTTGTATCGGGAATTTCTTTGCGTCTGTTAATTGGAAACTGATAGAACCCTCTCGTCTGGTTTACAGGCTGATCAACTCAGCTGCGTGGTACCATTAATAGAGGTTCTTAATCGCGTCTTGAAACCGGAAATTCGGAGAGAGCGTGATTTAAAAAATGGCAACGAGCCGTGAAATTTATCGGCGCATCAGATTTTCCGTGATTAAAGCCGAAGCAATTTTTCCTGATCGCCTACGTAAATCCAGCTGCGCCGCCCCCTATTAGGGCTGTCTATTTACCAGTTCCCTCGAATTTATCTCTCGAAACGGGACAATTGAATCAGACCTGCAATTAGGAAACGGCCAGTGTCGCACGATCGTTCCATTTCCGATTTAATTGGTCCGACCCGAGTCACCGGCTTATCCCCAAAACAGATTTTAACGTTGATCATACTTGCCATCGTTCGTCGTCAAACAGCGTAGCTTCTTTCAATTGTAAACCTCTGTTTTAATCATTTACAGTATAAAAGTGACTGATTCGTTGTTTGATTGGAATACACGGTAGTCCAGTAGAATTACATCTGCTGTGTTTGTGCAACACATTTCATAGAGCTTAATATCACTCGTTATCGTTTTCTATTTATCGGTTAGCAAACGGCATCGAACATATCGACCTCCATGCTCTCTCTCTCATTCTCTCTCTGTCCGCGATGGTTACATAAATCCCTGGGTTTATCCGAATCCATTTTTCGAACGAACAATCAAATCTCGGATACACAATTAGCGGAACGTAGCCAGTGACCAACGAGAGGTTGTATGAACGTGTAATCGCGTGATTCAATTTCGGTTTCGGAGATTTACAAGCGTTGTAAGTTCCAATACAGATCCGTTTCATTGAAAAACAAACGAGCGAACAGAGAGAAATGAGAATTTCTTTTTTAAGTAGTACGGTCTATTTCAGGTCAGACGAATCGGAGCAGATCGTAGTTTTATTAATGTTTGAGAGGAACCATTAGAAATTGATGTAGAAATTAAAATGCGTTTACTAGTAGTATAGTATTTATTTTAGCTTTAAATAATTATTGATGATTTACAGATCATTAAGATTATTTAATCGATTAGTCCTGAATTTCAATTTTTCCGAGATTTTATCTGCCCAAGAATCAATTATCAGTACATTTTTCGACAGAGTGAACCTACTGTTCTCTCTTATACTGTGATTTCGTCTCGGTAAATCGAGGAAACCACTTCAGATCGCTCGACTAGATTCACGTTTTCCTCGTGACGGCGTCCGTCAATGGGAAAGTCGATGCCTCAGCCTCGCCTCTTTAACTCCGCACCCTCGTTTTTCCTACAATTTATTTTTCGCCGATTGAATCGCCGATGCAATTAGCAGAGTGCCGGCCCGTCTCCTCTTTTTGTACTTAGAATTACAAAAACTTGGCAATTTCTAACAAACAGTTGGTAGAAATTCGGCGTTCTAAATAGCGTTTTAAGTCGTGAATGATCGATGTCATAGTTTATCGTTGGTACGTGCACAGAGGCCAAAAGGAAGGCACAGTTGGTACTGATAGATTCTGACAGTAGTCAAAGGCAGATATGGTCAGACAGTAGTTACTGATAGACGGCAGCGGTCAGACAGCGCGCAGATTCACGAGCGACTCCTCAAAGCAAATGGGAATTTCTCGATCACGTTAGAATCGATGAAATCTGAAAATATTAATTAATCAAATTAATTGCAAAATGTATTTTGCGTGATCGTCAAACTGATAGGAAAAATTTAATTTCCTGTTTAATTTGAATCGACGTTCCCAGTATGTTAATCGATTTGTCATCGGTTCTCTAAGCTCGTAGGAAACCGTTGAGTGGTCGGGCACGTCCATTATCGCGACTTGATGAATATTAGACGTGTTAGCCCGTGGAAATAAGTTTGAACGTGAAACGACGGTATAGAGTAACACTCGAAGGCACTTGCCCCGAGAAACTTTCACGTTACTTATTCGTTCGCATTAGTTTAACTAATTGTAATTCCTTTCACACGTCATAAATTGATCCCTCTAATTTATTCAAATCGTGTGGGCAGACAAACGAGTTCATCTGTTTTAAAGAGCGGACGAATATCTCGTAAACCGTACGCATCAGCTCATCGTTTAAAGTCTCTTCCGTTTTAAACACCGGAACCGGCGAAGTTCTCAAACATCCATAAAAAATTATGACTCTCGTAAAGTGAAGAAAAACAAAAATAATAAGCGTGCAGCCCAGAACGAAATGCACGTCGCAAAGGAACGTTCTATCTTCGTCTCGAGATTAAAGCAATTTCTGCAACAAGGTGTACGTGCTTTTTCTGCCAAACCGACACCCGACACCGGCGCGCATTTAATGCGCGCCTTTAGTCTGGCTGCTCTCCCTTCGGTTAAACCAGTGTCAAGTTATTTAATTACCCAGACGCAGGGCGGTTCAGAGGTGTCGTACGAAATTTTGAATCGCAGTCTAAGTAGGAGTTTCTGTCTGACGCGTGGGCAAGTATTCGCACAGGGAGTCTTATCTACGTATATTCGCCTCGTCTCTCTATCGTCTCGATTATAAGAAGTCCAAAATATTCCGAACGTCGTTTACTGTCCATCGAATGCGATATTGAACGTGGAACGTGATCAGGTGAAAACGTGCAAGAGCGCATGTTATTTGCAGAAATTGTTGAAGTTTGCTGGTACAATATTTACGCTACCGTTTGATGAATACATACCGTGTACGGCGCCGCGGCGCGCGGTAGCTCTCTTTATCGTCGAGTTACACTTTAGAAACGCCGTTTGGTCTGTCAACGAACGATCGGGACGCATTTCTATCCGAACCGACGCGATGATGTTACACATCAAATATTCGACGCGGAATCATCATCGGTTCAATCGTTCCTCCGATCTCATTTCGAGTACAAACTCGGATGGCAAACTCTTCTGATCGAATTAGAAACTAGAAACGCTCTGAAAAAACTGTTTACGATTCCGCTTCCCTGCTACTCGTTTAAAAATACATTATAAATTGATTAAAACGTTATCCAGTCCGCGTGGATTTTAATAGAATTTTTTGAATTCCTGATACCGCGACTGGCGTTCGCTGTTACGTTCGTCGAAATAGTGGCTCGGCTTTAGCAGCCGTCCGGACGGACGGTAGCTGACACAATATTTAAAAAGCGATGAGCTGTCGAACTCGCTGTCTCGGATAATCTCGCAACGAATCAATGTAGCTCTTCCTTCTTTTTGGCGCGATTCCCAGTGGTCGTTAAAGTTCGACGAAGTTCCCGGGGAATCGACGCCTCGAACTTCGTCGACGATTCTACGGGCAGCAGTTAGATAATGGAACAACAGCGGCCGGGAACTGAAACTTCTCAAAATATTGCTCGGGAACGCGTTTTGCTTCGCGATGCCCGGGCGGCGACGGCGAAAGTCAATTTCAAGTTTGAAGACACGAAACGTGTGACGGAAAATAAGAGTCGACGCGTCCGCAGAACTTGTTCTGCACCCACGAAACGGAAGTTGTAACGTTAAAAAAGAATCGTCTCCCTTAGCACCGCGGAATCGAATGAAGTATTAATAGGAACGAAAGGAAGCAGTCCTTTTCTCGATAGGTTCAACTTTTAGAGGTACTTTAAGGGATTAGACTACGAAGTTATTTTTTCATGCGATTATGTTGGCTTTAAAAATTCCACTGAAACCGATTCAACGTCCCAAGACTCATGAATCGCAGTGCATACATTGGGAATAACCGAGGGGGGCGTGAAACGAAAACGGATTACCAAGTAGCTTCCGAACTGAAAACGAACGGACGGCGACCCGTGTTCGGGAACAATACGGTCGAGGGAAGACGGTCGGTTGTGGGCAAGCAACGTCCGTCCGGGCGCGATACGAAATTTCGATTCCGCGTCGGTGAACAATGCATGCAAATTCGCCGAGTAATCTGACAGTGAATGGTGGCTCGCGGTTTTCCATGCCCGCGTTTGCGGCGTACCCGTATCATCGACACCCTCCCTTCTGTTCGCGTCTCGCGATGCAAAAGCGAGAGCTTTGGAAAGGATACTTCCGCAACAAACGAATAGAATACATTATTAATTTTCAATGTGTTCGTTGTCAATTCCGATTAACAAATAGAACATTCGTCAAATTATATTTCGACGTCAGCACAATTCCATTCATACTCCGGTACGATTCGATGCAATTTACATACGATGTGCAGTGAAAATCGAGAGCGGCGTAATTTAAAATTCCCACTCGGTAGTCGTCTGCGCAGTCCTTTTCGCGTCGCTCGCGTGATCCCTCTCCCACAGCCGCGATCACGTGACCCCCTCTCCTCCGGCTCGAGCGTCGGCCATTTGCTTTTTTCTCGTGTAAAGTGCTTCTACGCATCTCGGCGTACCGGCATTCGACTTTGATCTATAAATTTTGTACGCACGTAATTGTTACCGGTTCAGACGACTAATTACGACGCATTCATTGCTTTACGTAAGTGTAACTACTGTTCGTACACTATTATCTCTCGACTTTCGCTATTAACATCAATTAACAACGACGCGTTCGTGTAGCTACTTGTTGGGCATTCCGGGAATACATTGCTCGTACTTTTGCAAGCTAGCTCTGCATTCTTTCGAAATTCTGTGTTGTATTCTTGCTTTGTACTAACGTTCCTTTATTCTTGTCTATTACAGTCTTTAACATCATTCTTCTTCTTCAACGATTGACCGGTAGCTGGTTCCCGGCATCTTTCAACTTTTGGTAGCTGTTTCCCGGCATTCCTCGACTCCTGGTGGCTGCTTCCTGGCATCTTTCGACTTTCGGTAGCTGTTTCCCGGCATCCCACGACTCTTGGTGGCTGGTTCCTGGCATTCCTCAACTTTTCGCTGGTGGAAGGAACGTTAATGAAGGTTTTTACCAGTGAGTCGTATGCTTTTATGTTCCTCCAGTCATTCCATCATGCCGGGACGAAAGGTCCGAAACGGCACGGGTGACTGGTTGTAATTTTTATACTTGTTTGACGAGCATGGTGACCCTTAGCATTTATAATATTATTACAAATGCTCGGGAGTAGTAACATTTCTATGTTGTATTGTGTGATATTTCATTCATATATCAGCTCAGGTAGGAGCTTCTTGTACTCGCGATTTATTTCACATTAATGAGAACGACATTGAGAACGAACGTCCTATTAAATAATACAAATATTTTTCAATGAATAACTTATTAATTGCATGGCCAGCATGATTTCATTTGACCATGTAGTGGTTTAGTGGTGAAGTTGGATATCCTCTGACTTCGTGTGAAGTGTAATTAAAAATTCTCAGATTTGATTTGGGAGTACTAAATGGTAAGACACGTTCTCAACTTTTAATGCATGGTGCATGATGTGTTATTAACTAGATTCTATTTCTCTAATTTCGTGATATTTTATACGAAATGATGTATTCATCGTAACCCTTTGTTAATTAAAGATGCAATATTCTTATGATATATCGCAGAGTTCGCGTTAGTAATGCTTCAATATCTAATTATCCGCATAATGAAATGTATTACATTTCACGTACAAGAAGATGATAGGGGGTAGATTTCGAAGTCAAAGCTTCCAGTATGAAAACTATTTTCAAGTTTCACATAGATCATTCGCTTTGACGAAGGGATCTCCCATAGAACATTTCAATTGCTATTTATTCTTCAATATATGTTTCATCTTGTGAGTGAATAAATAAATATATATATAAATGAAGAAGATCATTTTGATGCAATATCATAATCATGCATTTTTTAGATCAGGATTTTCAGGTACATATTCCGTGTTCATTCGCCAGGATCCCACTCACGTGCCCAGGTGCTACTTGAGTGGGTGATAGGTGATGAGCGCGATGAATCCTTTGTAGTTTTTAAGTATTTAGTAGTTTATAAGCGCACCGGCTGGCTAGTTCGTCCATCGTACACGACGTAATTGAATGCTTGACGTCTCTTTTCATTATTATTTCTCAATACTCGAAGACATGTTTTATTTGATTTTTAAATACTTGAGTTCTGAATAGATTCCATATGTAGAAATCTATAATTTACAATTACAATTATCTTCATTAAAATAGAGATGAAAAATCCAATATATTTTTTATAGTTCATTTCATGTAGTGTACGTATTTTCTTCTAATACGTATAAGTGACAGATGATCACACGTAAGAAATGTATCTAATAGATGAATATTTAATTCAGAAAGTGAATATAATAATTCACTGGAGTAGCTAGTTTCGCCAGCCGATAACAGGGAACGGTACGTACATACTTATACAAATTGCACGTGCATACAATCATACATATACATACATACAACATAATATAATTGTATATACATCCTTATGCATATTATTATACAGCAATAAGAATCTGTCTGTATGTTAAACTCGGATGTGGAGTCGTCCCGGGACGGCTCCTGCAGGGTTCTGCATCCGAGCATCTGAGAGCCCGTACGTACCGTCGTACCGCGTGAGTCTGTTGGTTTGTCTGTTTTGCCTTTCTTAAATATGTACAGGAGGGTCAGGCAGGCAGGTAATTGACTTCTGGTACGCCTGTTAGCATGTAAGCAGGTAGGGCCGGGACAGGTTGACACGTTCTCAATCGCGTCTTTTTCTTCTCGCCGTGTTCAACCTGTTTCTGGAAATTTGCGTTCGACCGATCGACGGTGAAACGATTGTTTTCACGTAGTCGATTGTTCGAATGCCACTCTTGCAGGACGTTCTTCGTCACTCGTCGGGGCAGAAGAGCCCGAAGAAAGAAGAGGCTTCGGCCGAAGAGGCTACGGCTGAAGAGGCCCGGTGCTATATGCGCCTTCGGAAGAGGGCAACTATCAATGATTGTGCATTCAGAAATTATGTTCATATAATTTCCCAAATGCGGAATCATCCAATTACTACTTTGTCACTATGCTCGTTTTGTTTATGTGTAATGTCGTGGGCAATCGCGGTTCTATTTAGCGTTGCAAATTATTCAGTCGAGTTGCATTAGAGTCGCGAATCAAAATCACTGTTTGTATTAGAATTAGAGTCGCGTTTTAATTGTAGCGTTGCGTACCGTGATCACGCGTTTCTTCTTTGCATTTTTTTAATATTTCAATTAAATTAGAGCTTATCTTTTTTCATTGCTCGTTCCCTTTTATAGTTTGCTTCACATGAAATTAGTTTTATTCATCGGTTTTATAGCGAGTAGTTGCAAGTTCTTGTATGTCTATTTTTTATCCAAGTAGCTTCCTTGATTGATTTTCAATTAGTGTTGCGAAAATGGTGATCGCGTTAGAGTTGTGCGCAAAACCAAAAGCCCAAGTATTTCAGTGAGTTCCAGCGTCATCGATGGACCATCTTCACAAGCGTTATACATCGGCTGCATATTTTTGCGCCATTAGCGTTACATTTTATAAATTGATATGATGAAAGGTGCATAGATTGCGTCGCGAAATGCTTTCGAGTAGATCCATTTTTTATGAAAGCACCCTCTCGTGCTTCTTTCTTTCTCAGTTAATATTTGCGATCACATTATTATAAAGGACCTATCGCGGAGACTCGGTGTCTTCTTTGTATATTTATAAGTTGAAATAGCAGAGATTCTAGTTGCGAAAAAGAGATTCGCAGGTTTGTATGAGTTGTAAAGAATGACCGATGCCCTTTCATCATATTGTCCATTCATCTGTCTGTTATTTGTTCGCCAAATAAGACAATAAGCTATTTCGAATTTCATATGAAAATTGCTGTCGCAGCATTTAACATTACACGAGACTTTCACCGCGTAATTCCGGTCGTCAAAAGGTTAATAAGGATTTATTGCGCGCGGGGATTTGTACTATAATACATCAAGCTGATACAAATGAACAGGAAATACGGCCTATAAATAGTTATTCCCTTCCATTTGAAGTGAATTAATTACTTAAAGCGCAATTTACGCTATCATTACGGGTAGAATATTACAAGTGAGCCTGGAGGTATTACTCCGTCGGCGATACGCTCCCACCGTGCCGTTAATTATTATCCGGTCAAAGCGAAATAATAAATTCCTATTATCTCTCTCAAGATAATTATCTTACCTGGTCTTCCGTGTAACGGTATCCGAGAATTACCCGCGATTCGTTCTACAGTCTCGGGCCCAAATTAATTACGCGTAGTACGTCTGGCAATAATTAGCGTTTGTCCTTCGATCGAGAAATCGACCGCGTCGAATGTCTCGTCGTTAAGATTTTAACGAGCAAAACGAGTCTTTGTTTGATGACGGTCTGATTCGATCTCTCAAAGTTTAACGCAGATTTCGGGTTATCACTCAACGATCTTGCCTTCCTTGTCTCGCTTCCGAGCCTCGCGTTGACGAATCGTATCTCTAGATAACTTCTTTCGCTCGTCGGGGTAAAGAAAAGGTTGCGAAAAGTCGTTTTAAATAATCGCGCAGAGAATTGGCCGCGGCGGTTGAGGGAAATGAAACGCGGGTCAAACAAAAAGGGTGGAATACGCCGTTTCCTGGGTAGGGCAAAAAAACGTGGAAGGGAGCGGGCAAGAAGCTGGTACGTTTCTCTATTAAAAGAGGAGACCAGCCACAAAAGCCGTGGCAGAGGGTAACGGGGTCGACACCGCGATGCCCAACGGGACAAAGGATAATTTATAAGAGTTACCCCGTGGAAGACGCAAAAAAATCCTATAGCCGAATGACAAAGCTTTTTTTTTCCAACCGCGTAGCGTCACTTTGAAACTCGTATGCGGTCTTCTGTAACCGCGTGGACGTCGGCCGCGGAAATTAGAAAGGAATCGCGTCGTTTATTCGATCAATTTTCCGTGGCGATTCGACGGCTGGGAAATTAGATAAAATTGTTGACATATGAGAATTGTCGATTTCCTCGAGATGATCGTAGAAACGTATCAATTGAACGCGGCGAGCGGTTCATAGAATGATTTAAGCAAAGGAAGATGCGCGAACAGAGTAGTAATTGGGAATGAGTGGTTGTAATAAACGGTCAGCGACACAATTCCGGCAGAGCAGTTAAAAGCTCGGTCGAGTCGATAATTACTGTCGGCCCAAAGTCGTTGAATTAATGCGAATTGCATGGGTGATGCATTACAAAGCTCGGTACCTCTTTCTGTGCACGTTTAATGATCTTGAACAGATTTCGTTTACACGATTGTCAGTGAAATTCTTTGGCTTCGATCTGTCGGCGACAGACTTTGAAAATTTGAGGTAGGCAACCGATGAGCAGGTTGTAATTACCGGTTTCAACCGTTGATCATTACTCATTGGGTAGACGCGTAAGCCTGTTGCGGTGGCCATGGCACGAGAAGCGAATTAGAAATCGCGCGCGTTCATATCTATAAACTCTAAACCAATTAACCGGTGCGCGGGCGTGATGACAGGGCTCATAATTCTGACAATTGTTCCGGTTTCGTTGCCTGAGCTCCCGCGGATTACACGACTCCCACCTCGCCACGCGGTGTTAATGGAAAGCTGAGTTATGTAAACAAGCCGTGATCGTGCATCAATCGAGCATTCATGATACGCGAGCCGGATCAACGCGCGGGAAATGTTTCTAATATATTGTTACGAGTTACGTAATTAGAATGTTGTGGCACGTCTGTTCGCATCATCGTCCACGTGGGTAATCCTCGCTGATCGATTAACGATCCGACTGTCGTGTTACGCGAGCTGTTTTTTATTCGTTCTTTGAACGATCCGTCGCGGTAACGATGCAAAAAGATTTAATGCAAATTGACGGAAGAGATTTGCAAATATAATATTGAACGTAAATGCATACACACGTGTATCGCTGGATCAACGTGCCTTTTATTGTTTTTAGTCAGCGATTTATCGTGGGAGATATGAACATTGTTGAAACGTCGGTTAATAGAAACGGGTAGCAGTGGATAAACAGGGTTTCGAATTTGGTAATTCGTGCAGTAAGTTACGGCGGTCGCAGTTTCGCTAAATGTTTTGAACTCCCTTTATTCGACATGTTAATTGCGAACGATTAAACTTTCCAATTAACGTGTGTCCCCATTGAATTTCACGAATATTGTTACATTCTCTTGTCCCATTGTAGAGAATTTTAATGAAAGAATTATGGGCGTACGAGATTTAAAGCAATATGAGCATTCAATCATTCCTTCGAATAGAGACGTTCCGATCTGATTACGATGATATTGTTATACTATCGTTGTACTCGGTTTACAATAATTACGATCGCAATATCCGCTCGTATCAGGTTCAACTAAATTTATCTCCGTACGGGAATCATTATAGTTCATTGGAACAACGATCGTTAGCTACGAAACGCGTAGGATGTTCGTAATTATTCAGACGATCAGGAATTGTGTCGATTACTTTTTTCCAATTAATTCGTTTCGTTAAGCGATCCCACGTTACCGTTTATTATTACGTGCACGTTTACGTTTTCGGTAGAATTACAGAATTTCTCAATATCTGAGCACGAACCATTCTTTTAAATAACGCCATTTCGAACGGACCGTATAAACCTCGAGGTAGCAGGTTCACTGAAATTTTATCTCACCGTTCCGGGTCTCTTCTCCAATGTCCGTAAGAATTATTTCGCGGTCGCACGACCGCGTATAAATTTCGATTTCGCGATAAAAAAAGAGGTAGAAAATCGGAAAGGGACGAAAGGGTGAGAGTCGTAAAACAACTATTTTGACTCGGGATAAATTACGGTTCGACCACGGCTTGGCTAGTAACGGGACGTCTCTCGTGGCAGGATATTACCGTTCGCATGAATCTTCGGTATCCGCTCGATCCCCCTGAGTGCCCTTAAGAACGTCCGCGCCGAACTTATCGACGAATCAGCCCGCAACTTCCGGAATAATATCTCGCCTCGTCGCGTTCCCGTGTTTAATCGAAGAGTTGATTCGTTCTAACGTGAATACGTTTCGACCCTTCAACTCATTTTGCGACTCAGAAGTTTTGCGATTGTTCATGGAATATATTTATGCTCATCGTACATCGGGTTTTAGATATAAATTAGTAGGGCAATCGTCTTCTGACAAACGAGATTCAATCGCGACGTAATAAAATGACGAATGAAAGATCGAGGGCATTGTTATACATTGGAGGAGCTGACATAAATGCAGCCGTTTGCCATTCTTGGTAAGAGGCATACCTCGTTATCGATTACCGGTGGCTGTAATTAATTTGGCGTCCGTTCGAATGCAATCGATTTACGCGTCAATGAACGCTGCCGTGGCGTTCATCTGCGGTCATGCAATTGCTTTAGCCATTACTTCTCTGGAACCACAAATTGGACCGGAAAAGCGGGAGAAGCGTTTGGAATCCGTCGTAAAAGTACGGAAGATTCCGGGGAACGTAATTAGAATCACGCGAGGCAATCTGATACAAAAATCAGAGACGAACGAATCCCGTCCGATGAACTCGAACACTCGGTGCTATTATTCGACGAGGAATCGTTCGAAGAACGCGAATTAATCCGTAAACGTTTAATTGAACGGCGACGTCCGGATGAGAGAAAACGTGAAGTCGTTTATGCTGGTTTTTTTATAAAAAGCTTCGAAACGGAAAGGGTGTGTATAAATATTGATTGAAACGACTATTGCGTGGGAAGGGGAATGAAAACATCGGGAGAGATTAATTTTGAATCCGTACGAATCCAAACAAAGCCAAAACGAATTACGGGAGAATAACGTGGAACGAGCAAGGGGCGATGGGTCTGGAGAAAAATCTATAAAATCCATTAACAAACTGTCCCTGGTCTAACTCACTTAAAAACGAGCATCGCTCTACCAAAGGCAAACATTCCGCCGTCCCTGTGTACTTACTTATTTTTCCGACTCTCTCGGTTCCATCAGAATAATGAACTTCATCTTGGAATATCAAACAGCAGACGACGGCGAAAAGCCGTAGGAGCGTCTTCCCTGTTCGTCTTCGCTCTTACGCGATCTCGTGTCATTACAAAAACGCATCGCGGAAGGCAAAGAAACAAACGAGTTACTCGCTTTCTGCGTGCCCTCCTGACGATCGTCCGTGCGCGTGTTTGCCTCGTCTAGCCCGTGATGCGCAAATATTGACGTTCCAAACGGGGCAAAGGTTCGCGGGTTTAAAGGCACGTACGTACAGAGGGAAGAAAGAGAAAGAGAAATTCTCCAAAGTATACGTTGTTATATTTTCATTACACCGTTGTGTCGTCGTCTCGGTAAACGAGTCTCCATCCACTCCTCGTTAACTGTTTGTACGCTGGAGTAAGCTCGCGAGAGTATAGAGTCGGATTCAAATAATTTGGAACTCTCTTCAAGAAAGAATTTCACTCGACAGAAGGGTACTCGTTTTATAATTTCTCAGTTGTTTTTTTTATAAGAATAAATTTGTAAGAATTTTTTCTACTCGTTAACTGACTCATCCGCACGTGGAACCCACGGTGAAAGCGTTCCTAGGCGTAGGGGTAACCTTGTTAAATCCACCCCCGCAAAATCGTCTTTGATTTCTGTTTTCCACCGCGGGCAGAATAGGTTCGCATATTGGTTTAGGTTTCCCCTCTTTCAATTTGTCGAGCTTCTTCTTTTGCGTGAAGTATCTCTTTTTTAAATGAGTCATCTCGATGGTCATGCTGTCCATACCGAGCCGGCACTCGCCCACCTGGACCTGATACATCCTCAGCTCCGCTAGCAGACACTAATGGCATAATTTAAATGATTGTACGCGTGCATTACACGATACTACGCGTACCACAGTTATAATTAATACCTTCATTTTTTGTCCCCTCTCGCGCAAAGCTTTTTGCGTTTTGTTCAGAGCTACTACCACGTGAGGCCCGGGCTGCTGTGACAAAATGTCACGTATATTCATGTACAATTTCTCGGTATCCTTAATCTTTTTCTCCTTCTCGATCAGTTTCGCTGCCATCGTTATCACGCGCTTCTGAAGAATCTGAATCTTCTTCAATAACTCGTATGTATTCGGATCAGAACCCTGTAGCATTAATGAACATTTAGAACCTGATTTCTAAATAAAACAGATTAGTCGATTAAAAAACTCGTGGAAGAAGGAACGGTACCTCCAATTTCCTCCACCTATGAATGTTCAAGGGTGCTTGCACTTCCTCTTCCAACGCCATCACCTTCATCCTCTCCCGCGTCAGGTCACGGTTCAAGTGGAACACCTCCTGACGGAGATCGCTCATGTTCGCAATGTTCTTTGATAGCAGGGCCTTCTCGGTCCTCAATTTCTTCACCTCGAGCTTGAGCAATCTGATATCCTCCAGTCTCTGATTGTACTGAATCTCCCCGCGTTGGAGCGTCCCGTGTAAAACCTTGATCCTGCTGTACTGAAGGCTGAGCTCGTCGTTTCTGCGTACCAATTGCGTCCCGAGAATGTCCCTCTCGTTCATCACGTTGTCAATGTCCTTTTTGTGCCGGCCGATGTCCGCCTCGGCTCGGTGGATCACTTGCCTCAAGCTCTTCTCCTCTTGTTTCATCGACTCTATGTCGCGTTTCAAATCGGAGACCTCCTTTCGACTCGATTGCAACTCCACTTTCACACCTTCCCTCTCTTTCTCTACTTTGCTGCGGACTGAACGAATAAATGACGATCCCTTAGAGAAAGATTCTACTTAATTAGAGTGAGCGGTACGGAATTCCTTGGACCGTGGAAAAAGTGGTACGGACGTAATAGCTGCAGTTGCCCTCAAGAAGGAATACCGTATCTGCGTCGTATACTTTTTGCGAGGTTTTAAGAGAAGAAGAACCGCGTTTTTTAGACTCGTAAAACGAAGCAATTTACATTGTACCGTTAAGAGCAATCTAGAATGAAAAGAGCAGGGAATTGCTCGGCGTAACGTAAAGCCACAACAGAAGACTCGATTAAGAAATGATCACGGTCGAAATGTCCGTGGAAAGGTAGTAGTTATCAAGGGAGAAACTGAGTGAAAGATCGCTCACGGAACTCCTCTTTGATCAGCTGGCCCTCCTTCGTCACGATATCCTCTTTCAGCTGTTCTATCTGATGAGTGAGCACCTTCAGCTTGTTTTTCAGCTCCTGTATCTCGTCCTGCGCCTCGGTCAGGCTCTTGCTGCACGTGTTCCTCTCGGTTCGTAATGCCTCGAACAGATTATGCTGCTGACGGTACTTGGCCTCGGTTTCCGCCAAACGTTTCTTGTAATTCGAGATCTCGATCTGCCTCAGCTTCGACTCGTTTATGTAGTCCTCCACCTATTAACACGGTACGGCGGCGCCAAGTTATGCCTGATACACGGCACCGTCCGCGAACCATGCAAATCGTCGACACGGTTCATTTCCATACGACCCGATGGAAATTAGGTATCTGCGTCGCGCGTTTCGGGCTCGAATAATTAACGCTTCTATACGCGAACGTCTTCCAGAGTCGACTCAGCGGTCTCCGTCGTACGCACAATTTCCGAATTAGAACAGTTTGCCAGGATGAATCGAAATTATTCTTAAAGGGTAAAAGTCGCGCAAATCCTACGGGAGTTCGGGGGTGGGCCTTCGCTCAGATTTACATTTATCATTTAGAAATTCGCTATCCAATTAAACTTGTACAAAGAATCTGATTGGTGACCGTGATAATTGAACGTTAAGGAAATTGGGAATTCGCGAAAACTAGTCGGTCGTTCGGGGAATCGTTCTATCAATTTCATGGGCCCGAGAGAGTAACGGAGACCCATATGCGTCCAGTCGGAACGTAATAGTTGGTTAGTTTGGTAATTTGCGCGCCTGCACCCGTGAAACATTGTCCGTGAATAATGGCCACTTTCAAGGAAGCGGCGGCGAAAGTTTAGCTTGACAAGCGTTTCGGTAACGGCCAGCCTTTATCGCGTACGCGTTCGTCGGAAAGTTGGGATATTTTCCAAATTATACCGGCTATCGTAAAAGTGGCCGATGAACACGTCCAAGCGTTCGTGTGACATATGAGAAAAATTATCAGAGTTCGCAACGACGAGACACACGGAACATGTTTATGTCGGGCAAACATTTTCGCAGAGGCGTGCCGTTGAATTTATTATGGACATATTTCATTTGAAAATGGTGTAATCTCGTAGAAAAATGCACGCGTCGAACAACGTAGGGGTGTTTAAAACTCCTTGAGGAATTTCTAGACGAGATTCTGTACTCTCGTGGATAATTGATCGTATGTGTGCCAGCGTGTAGTTCCTCCTGCTAATCTAGTATTAATTACAATTTCATGTACAATCGCGAAATGAGCCGGTTACATACATCGGATAATTTCCGACCATGTGTACATGCACGGTGTGGTTACACACGATATATCCGCTTGAACCACTGTTAAGACGATGTCTACTTCGTACGAACGAAATCCAGTCCATCAAATTCCGTACGTTTAATAGAAAAAGTACGACGATATAAATTTTGTGCGAATTCATTATTAGTACACGTTTTAAAAAGAGCGTCTAGCTCGGGAGAGCTGGAAAATCTTGAGAAGTGAAACACCAGGGGGGTAGAAAAATTGAAATTCAATCGTTGTCGTTAGAATGAAATGAAAACGAAATCGTACGCATCTGATCGCGAAACGCCTATTCGTTTTCTACCCTCGCACTCGTACCTTTACCACCTGCCGGCTGATACACGTATAGACCGTATATCCGTCGGAGCAATTCGGCCGACGGGTGTGCACATAGCAACTATACGGGCTCGCCGATCCTTCAGCTACACGTCTACCGTGCTACCCGACTGACAGCTCACGCTATATCAACACCTATTATTAGATAGATGTTTAACAGCGGCTCGGCGGCGTCTACCCGCGTTCCTACTCGCTAGATGCCCGATTACGCAACGCGCCCGACCAATTCCACTTATCCTATCGTAACCCGCACGCTGCCACGCCGCTTTCGATTTCCACCCCGGCAACGCGCTTTCGATCACGAGAAATTCAGGGGCTACGGTCGTAGCAGCTTTCACAGTTCATTAGTTAGTCCCTGATTTAAGAGCTGATGAAATAATAGGTTCTGATTAAGAATCGTTGATACGAATTTTGATTAGATTTCCTAATGATCGATATGATTTGGAAATTATTAATGCGGCAGAGTACGATTTCATTTGCATAATTGTCGACGAAATGCATTTTGCTTTATGCGCCCGGACTCGTCTGACCAAGCGTCGACTCGTACTACTCGACCGTCTTCTGTTACTTTCAATACGTTTTAATTCCACCAAACAATTGCCATTAGGCACAATTAGGTGGAATGAGATTGTGATTGATAACACTTTCATTATATTGAAAATGAAAAACAAATAGTTCTCATTTCTGTTGTTTTACACAAATCAATGATTTAAACTGACCTCTTGGGCTAAATGCTGTGCGGTCGAGCTGTGCTTGTCTCTCTCCTTTTCCACCGCTTCCAGCTGCTTCTCTATCTCCATGACGTCCTGCATGGAACTGTCCAATTCGTGCTCGATCTTTCTACGGCTGTACTCGCACACGACCATCTCGTGTTGCATCCTTTTCAACTGGTCGTTGAGCGTCTCTTTGGTACGTGCCAAGATAGTCTTCTCGCGCAAGATGATCTCCATTTCTTGTTGCTTATCAACCAGCTGCTTTCGCCCTATGGCTTGTTGGTGCTCGGCATTTTTCTTATCCACTAACGCTTGCGTCAGCTGCTGGTCCAACGAGGATCGTTCCTGAGTTAGCTTCTGCAGTCGCTTCGCCATCGATTCCTTCTCGTTTCTGCATTTCGTTACCGTGTCTTTTAATCTGAAACACCAAACCCGACGTGCAAGTGAAATCAACGAATCACGTTCGCAGTCAATGTGTTTGTCATTGTAAATGATCGTCGGATTAAACACTTCCGTTGTACGAGTTAGAAATTTGTCGCGGAGTGACTGGAGAAGTGAAACGGTCGTGAACGAGAAACGTTGGGATAAGTATTTTATCAGCGAGCAAATTTTCGATACGAATATTTTTATTAACACGTTTTATTCGAACTCGTTGGAACGGAATTCGTTTTTATCGATGAAACGAGAACAGCCGGAATTCTTGTCGCCGGCGACGAACCACATTTCCCATCGTTCGTTCGCCCGCCCGTGCGTCCGTCTCTCCGGAGAAATATGTGATAATTTGCATAGCAATTATACCCGGAGTACCGTTACGTATCGACCACGCATTGTAATGCAAAATTTAATGGAAAATAAATTTGCGCCCCGCTTTCCGTGGCTGGATCGCGTCGGCCCGCAAATATAATTTCGCGAATAGCCCGGCGAATAATGTTTCTCGCGTTAAGCTCGCGGGACGCAATCAATTATGTCCCGAACCACGCCGATATTTTATTAGCGGAGATGAAATAATGCGAATCGGGAGACAAAAGGGGCGAAGGGTTGTCGTTTTGTTTCGATCACGCTCCAGATTCGAGCTTAATTAGTTTCCCGATTCGAAAACGATTCGAGGGTTTGCTATAAAATCATGTGTCGTCGGTTTAATCGCTCGACCATGTCACGGAGCCAAAAGTGGCGGAGGAAATTTGATTTAGGTGTCTTGTAATTACGAAACGTTCATAGGAGTCAATCATTGGCAGTTTGGTCGCGACGGTAGTACGAAGTAATTAGTATCGGAACCTGTGTACGGTTTGCCTGGCCTCTTTCAGTTGCTTATCCTTTTCCGCGACCTCCTTGTCCAAACCTTCGATCTGATTGTTCGCGTTTTCGAGGTCCCCTTCGAGATTTATTTTTTTTACCGACAACTTGTTGATCTCCTTTTGCATCTTCTCGGACGAAATCCTCTGCTCTTTCACCAAGCTCTCGAGCTTCATCACGTTCGCAGTCGCCGCTTGTATAGCTGCGTTTGCCGTCTAAATAAACAGATTTAACATTCTCAACCGATGTATATATTGACGACGGAGAAAAAGATTTTTATACATTCTCTGCATTCATTTTATGTCCTGCAGATTCAATCTCTTAGTTTAAATTATTTTATTTCATATATTCGTGTCTCTTTAAATAGCAGAAATGTGTCCATGGATCGTTCGAAACGTGAATTCAAAATTGATTCTGTCTCGGAATGAGAATAAGCGAAATTATATGTATGAATTATTGTGAACGCTCTCGGGAGTGCTATCGCGAATCTCGACAGAGCTGTCCGACGAGTTTCACGAACTTTTCGCTCTACGAAAATCGAAGTCGTATTCTGCGAACAGTACGATCATCTTGCGAAGATAAGCTTTGTTCAACAAACTTGCTATCGCGACTGCTATATAGGCTCTCTGTTATCTTATTACCGTTTCTGCAAACTTGTTGAAGTAAAACGAAAAATGAAGAAGTGTAGACAGACGGAAAACTAATAGGCGTTTGAATTGAATCAAGAACGTTAATTACACATTGAAATTATTACATGACATTTCCTCATGCAATAAATCGCTCATATTTTAAATTTTATAAACTGAGGTGCATACAGAAATTGTATGCGATTTCATCTAGTCTCCTATGTCTTATTAATGAATTCGAGCGATATTTGATACACGATTCACCTCGAGATCGGTCATTTTTGCCGTTAGCTCCTCTTGCAGTTGATGAACGTCATCCTCGGCCCTCTGCCTACCCCGTCGTTCCCTCGAAATCTCGCTCAATTGCATATCCATGCTCTCTTTCATCTCGTCGATCTGATGACCAGCCACGCTGGTCCTCTTCTCGAGCTCTTCCGTGTACAAAGACATGTTCTTAAGTCGTTGTTTCAAAGTGTCCACCTCGCTCGTCAGCTTCTCCTTCTCTTGTATCAGGCTCTCCTTCTGCTTGGTCACACTGGCGCTGTAAATATTCGATTCTTTATCCAATAAGACATTATCTCTTCGATTGGGAAAAGAATTATAATTATTCGAGCCTATTGATCGATCTGGAAATTCCTAATTTCTCAAGTAATTAAGATATAGTTATTAGATCACAGAATTTCGCATCGTCGAGAGAATTAACCAACGGTAAATCCGGGAGTAGACCAGCGGCACTCGGAGGCCAATCGAGCGCTTTGGTCCTTTGCGAGACGGTTGGTCGGAAGTTAAAGACAGCTTCCGACCCTTTGTCCCGGCAGGAGCGAAAGGAAACGAAGCGCAACATCTTTATGAGCCAATATATGCCACGAGCTACGGTCCCGTTGCGCTTTGGACCGGCTTTGCACTCTGGACCATGTTCTCTGAACGGAGATACAGTTTTCCCGTTCCCTCGGGATCGCATGCCCAGTCGTTGGGTCGCGGAGACAAAGCGTGATCGCGTGCAGATGAGAGTAGTTGCTGAAATTATGCCACTTAGGACACTTTCTGCCACACCGATAAAAGGATAACCATTTTCAGAGAACTTGTTCCCAGTAATTCGATGGCACAGTTTATTCAGAATTTTCCCTCCGGCATCGTTGATCTAGCCGTCTCGCGTTAATATTCTCATTCCCACTTGGTTAAAATATTCGCGGACAGTACATAGACCCGGCGAAACGACTTACTCCTCGCCGGCGGCTAATTGCCTGTTCTTCTGGGCGATCTCCTGGCTCAATTGCTGCACGTTCAATCGCAGATTCTCGATCGTATCTTGGGCGTTCTGCTCCCTCGTATGAGCAGCGTCCGCACGTTTCATCGCGTCCATCACCTCGTGTTTCAACTTCTCGATCTCCTCGTTATTGTCGGAGATCCTCTGCTTCATCTCGTATATCTCTTGCCTGTTCTCGAGAACTTCGGTCTGGGACAATTGAATTTTGCATGAAGCCAAGGATTCAATTGTTCGTCTCGAGGGCTCGGAAAAGATGTATGAATAAGTACTTGAATAAAAATTAAAATATTCCTCGAGGAACGAGTCGAGCTCGAAACGAATACACAAGTTAATAATGATAATTATACGAATTTCGTTGAAAGTTAAAATATCATAATGACACGAATTAAACAAGTTGAAAAGCGCAACAGCGCGAGTGTAATTAAACTTGGTACAGTTCTAACGAACGATGAAACAGATTTATAAAAACTTGTTAAGGCAAAAGTAAAAAGGAAGTAGACAGTAAGAGAAACAACAATGGGGGAACGAAGTTCGGAGTTTCTTTTGTATTTAAAACTTCTCCGAACACGCTTTTAATTACGGGCACCGTCTTAATTATACCAGTAATGAATCACGCTTCTCCTCCAATTCTTTTTCCGTTCGGTGGGCCTCGTACAAAGCCTTGTACAGTTTCGTGTACTCGTTCATGAATGGGGCCAACTCCTCGTTGCCTTTCATTTCTTTCAATACCTGAAACACGAAATAATTGGTTCGACGTCGATGCCAATAATTAGTTGATCAAACGGCGGCATATATTTGCTATCGTCAGGAGTCGTCGTCCAGATCGATCAACAAATCGAATCATTTCATTTTTATCGGAAATAACGACGAATAAAAATCGTACAATCGTTTTAGGATAATTATATGCCATTATATAAATAGACAGCGTTTGTTCGTCTATTCCGTACATTTTTAATTTTATAACTAATTTTCATTACATACTTTTATCTAATTTCTCTGTCATTTTCTACCTGATGGAAATATCGATTCGTTGTTATGAGGCAAAACTGAATGTACGATTTTGTCTCCACCGGGGGAGGATTAGAGCTCGTTTGGAGGACGGTGGAAAAAGTGAGAAGCCGCCCCTTTGGCGGCACGTCACCCCTAATGAAATCGTCCACCTCCGAACAAAAACGGTCCTCACCTTCGAGTAATCCTTCTCGAGGTCGCAAAACGTGCTGCTCGCCGAGCTTCCCTCCGAGCTGGGCTCGCTGCTCTCGCTCCCTTCGTCCTGAAACGTGTCACCCGGCCGTGTCAGGCTTCTCCCATTTTTTTTATCCTCGTTCGTTCACGATCATCGTCACCTAGCCGCGCGATATTGATCGCGATCGGAGCCCTCGATAAAAGCATCGAGCGAGGTTTAACGCGATTTACGAGCTTTCACGAGGATTCTAATTAAACGTAACGAGCGGTATGCGCGGTGACACGAAATTAGTTGGAAAGATTCTTTTCTTCCGGGCTTGGACGTAACCGGAATCGAACAACGACCGATCGATCCGCGTGGTCTGAGACGTTGCGCTCATTGCACAGTTTCGAGGTTCATCGGATGCTACGTTATTGCATCGGGCCTCGGTTTATATTGGATTATATCCTTGACGTTTAAACTGAGCGATGGACCGAACTTTGAAAATGTAAATAGTTTTCGACTGGAACGGGTCAGAATGTTATAATAGCGAGTCGCATAATAATGCTGACGTTCGGAAGTGAATTCGAACTCCAAATTCCTGTGTAACCATGAAATTAACTGGACATGTGCACTGCAGATTAAAAATGTTATACATTTTCTGGATGTATATATGAATAAATGTGCTGGCAATTCACGCATTAGTCTCAGACGATACGAAGACGTAAGATTGAAGGAGTTAGAAAACAATTTGTAAAATATAATCGTTCGTTTGACAAATTTCTTACCGGGCATAGTCGCGCGGTTAGGTTATCGATACTTGAAACAATTCAATTTTAATAACAACGTCGGCCTGTTTATCGGGCATCGCCGTGCTTCTCTCGGTCTTATCGTCGTCCATTCTGTGGTATCATTAATTGCCCGTCGAGAAACTTGCGACGGTATAAAAGTTCCGTCGTTGAAATGGTCAAATGCAGTTTATACAAATGGCAATTGCACGTGTAAAAGTTGAAAAAATAAACGAAACGCGGTAGCTTTTCGGCGCGGACGTTCCTATTAGACTGCGTTGGAATCAAATTGGAATTAAGGATGTATTAGCTATACAGTCAATCCCAAAAGTTTATGCACTTTAGAAACGCATTTTTTAAAAAGAAATTAGACGTCGGAAGAACATTGCTAATAATAAACAACAAAAAAAAATTTTCGATTTTTCCGAGATTTTTCCAAGGGGTATCCCTTCAATTTCTTCCAAATNGTCGTTAATACATCCTTAAGATTTAGTTACAATTTGGAAGTAGCGCGAATGATACTTCAATGATGTTTCATACTTCTTTATAGAAATACTTACGTCCAGACCAGCATTCATCTCCATGTCCATCATGATGATAGCTTAAGATGATTCCTCTAATTCTTAATTAGAAGAAATCTTACGAATATTCGAATTAAATGAAAAATTGCAAGACAAAGCTTTTTTCTCGAAGCTTTTAATATACAGCAATTCTCGGTTCGATCAAATTTCTTAAATCACAAAGTAAATTGAACAGAGTTATGATCGATGCACAGTACTTAGGCAAGAGTAGATTCTACTAGCGGAATGCTACCCTTGTATCGCGATTTGCCTTGTTGACTCGTATCCATAGGAACTGTGGTGATCACCTAATTCCTTGATCAATAATTCTCTTTTCGTCTAGTTCGCCTAAACCCATCATCAATGATTTAAAACGATTATTTCCTTTGTAATATACAAATTGCCCTGACTTTAGGACAAATTTTTATGCTACAGGAATGAATTCGTACGAGAAATTAATGCATAGGATTAAAAGCATGATTATTGTAACTCGGAGATCAACGGGATTAAGGAAAAAGAACGGTTGAACGAAAATATCATTGTATTAATAAAATTGCAATCGTTCATTACAATATATTAACATTTTACATAACACTTATTCGTATGCACGTGTACGTAGATATATCATATATTGATATATTAATTCTCCCACTAAATCGTCTCAAGCTGTATCTTACAATATACAATAGTATCTGGAGAGTCACTTCTAATTAGGAGAAAGGAAAGAAAGAGGCCTACGCGATTTAATTGGCATTGAACAACATCTCTCGTTGAAACACATTTAATAAACTTTATTTACACTCTCATCGTCGCTGCACCTATTACCGTAAATTACGACGTCCAAATACGCAGCATCGTTTCGCGACGGGTCAAGTTAATTCGCTTCTCTTACTCGGCAATTCGATTACACGCTTCGGGCAATTAATAAAAAAATAATTCTCGAGATGTTCTCTCTCCTACCTCGCAGTCTCTCCTAACTATTTAATTGGCAGATCGTGTTCGTCGCGAACGCGTAACTTTTCTCGATGTCGTACCATCGTCTATTTATCTTTTGTTTCATTCCTTGTATTCTATTCCCATTTCTCTCGTCTCCTTTCTCGGTTCGCCAAGCTCGCACTCCTGTACGTGAAATCATCCTATGAGCGAGTCACAGCGTAAAATTGCATTCGTCGTTTCAACAATTCATACCAAAAACGATCCACGTTAATATTGTCATGGATTGAAAGATAGGTGTCGTGTTTTCAATTCGATCAATTTCACAGTTTTATTATTACAAAATACTCAGTATGTTATAACTGCGTTCATCAGTTATTTAACGTGGCTCTCATAATTTTCAGGGATCATTTTCGTTATGAATCGCTCAAATCAATCTGTCCAAACATTGTTCACGCCATAATTATAATTACAATTAATTTATAATGTAATTATGAAAGCTCGGTGGGAAATGGTGTTTAAACGACTGGTGCGATTAATCAGCACGAAAATTGAAACCAGTAAATATCTTGTTCTTTTTAACTAGAAACAGGGTAATCACTGAATTTCCACTCCTAGCGTAGTTCGTCGTTGTTGCAAAATCATACGGTGTCTAATTTTGTACTTGGTTCGACTTTTCTTCACTTGGATATTTTTTTATGAAAAATATCAAGTTGAATCGATGGATTGAGTAATGACAAGATTTTTAAACGTTCTAAGATTATACCGAGAATACAATTAGCATTTGTCAATTATTATAATTAGAATAGAACGATTACTTCGGACTTGAACGTTTGTTTAATTTTAAGCATCGAGTTAAAATGCGCTTCCATACTATTTTATGGAACGCTTCCTAATTCGTCTAAGATCCATAATTCGTAAAAGTAATTCTATGAACAATTTAATTAGATCGAGAAAATTTTAACGTAGTTGGTTTCGCTTTAAAGAATCGGAAACTCTTGAAACGAGCAATCTTCAGATGTATTGTACGATAATCTATGGGAGATAGTTCGAGTACGCCTGACTAACCGTTATAAAAAATTATTATACTTAACGCTACGTCTAATTAATTTGACAATAAACAATGGCAGTAGTCGTTTTACTTAATGGAAATAGTAAATCGTTCGAATTCAATGATTACCCTAGTAAATTGGTATCTTTCGTTGCATCACATTTACACACTACGCACACATAATTTTACGGAACAGCAGGTTGAGGCGTTTCGTTCTTTTCGAAAGATCCTTCGCTGGAACATCTTCGACGAAAGGAATATACAGTTCGTTAAATGAAAATACGGCTGGTTCCATAAGAAAATTTCATACAAAAAACCATAGACGATAAAACTGATATCACAAAGTATTTGCAAAAAATGTAATTGCATGTCTTTTTATAATTCGCAGTCATTTATTACTCGTATCTAACTTGCACGAATCGTTTCTCGCTCGTTATAAACTATAAACGTGTCTTGTACAAGGCACCAATCACGTCGATATCGTTACGAAGTTTTGTCGCGGTGGTAAATAAATTTCTCGCTAATAATCAAAATCAGTTTCGAGTAGGTCGGTCGCCTTCATGTTCGTTACTAAAAATCGGTAGGACAATTGACACATGGCGCGTCGTTTTAATAATTTTTAAAAATTCGCGCGAATCAGTCGTAGAACGATACAATTTTCAATGGTCACGTTATACAAAGATTTTCACATTCCATTTTAAGAGATGTTGGAATACTTTCGTGAGTCGACGTATGAGGAAGAAATCAAATGATTCGTTAAATCGAACGAACGATTTCATACACATAATCGGAATTATTATAGTAGATCGCGTGTCAACAGAGGAAACTTATTGTCACGTAGGTAAATTTGGCACAGAAGACAGCAACGTGCCGCTGCACGGTTCGACGAATCTTTAAGATCGTAAGGTTTACCTATTTACGCGATGTTACTGCTTCGCCGTAGAAATCGTATTACCGAAAACATTACAATTGGTTCTCTTAATAGAAAATTGCATCGAGTTCCAAATAAGAATTTAAATAAAACATACGCCCAGTCTCTCGTAACAAAGTTTATTTAAAAATGTTCAACAAATTCTTACACTATGAATCACTCTGTTCTCGGTCGAAGCTCGCCGCATCCAATATAATTTTCGTACAAAAGAAATCTAATCCAGTCGACGTAATTGAAGATCAGACGCGCTATAAAATGTAGACGTAACTTTAAAAATTTAAATAACAAAATCTGATCTGATCGTGAAGTTTCGTTGGCCATTTCAAGATATCGTTATTCAGTTTGTCACAGTACAATGAAGCATTGAACGAGGAAATATTTTATACGTTTTATTCCATAGAATCGACATTTCGAGTTACATCTAACATTTCACGATCTGTCTGTTAAAAAAAAAAAACGGGTTTATTCTTAACGAGAGTAAGGGTCGACGCGACGAGAGGCGAGAAACTCGATTGAATTTATACGTATATATATATATATTATCGTTATTATCGTTATTATTAAATGAACACTCCTAACGGAAGAAGATAAACGTACGAACGGAACGTGGACGAAGAGAACTGAGAAATATAAAGGAGAGACGGGTTAAATAGGAGACGTGGAATAATCTGTACATAATATCGGGTGTACCCTATGCGAAAAGCAACGATTCTTCCTTCTCGTCTTTTCTGTCTTTCGTTCGTCTCTAAACACCTTATCGTCTAAAGCGTACAGTTAGGATTAAATTATGATATAACTGCTTTTGGAAATTAGCTCGTTTAAAAACGTTCGATACTCACGACGTGTAAAAATATTAGCGATCGGCGCCGATATTTATTTATTTATATATATACTCTAACTCTTACGATTTTCATTTTAAGTGCACATAAGTATACAAACAACGGAAAAGACGATCGAGTAGCATCGGCGTGTTCGTTCCATCTTCATTTGTTCGTAAGCTGATTCATTTCGTTTCTGATTAAAAACTTTGTTCGTTACGTTTCGTAAGAATCTATCAGTAGGATTCACTGTCAGAAGAATTTCTACCGACGTACGTACAATTAGAAAATCAATGAAGATCGGAAGAACACAACGCTACTGACACATTCGTTACTCTGTGCCCTCTCGTATGTACGTGTGTATATGTATTATATATGTTCATAGATATCCATACGTACCAGAGTATCTCATGAAGTCAGAATTAACTATTCTTTTAAAACGATTATAAATCTATTACGTAAAGTATGAAACAATTTTCATCAAGTATTAGTCGAAGGTCCAAGTACCCCATAGTGCAGTTTGTCTCGTGAATCGTTTTATCACATACAGATGGGATCAGATACATCGACATACCTATAAAGTCAGTTTTTATTCAATAAAAGATTAAATCATTCGCTACGCTAGAAAGAGGCCTGCATTATACGTTTATAATCATTTTAAAGACACAGTCGCTCTCGATCGAGACACTCTGTACGCATCCGTATATTCGCGTTTACCCTAATAGAGACGAACCACGTAGGGAAAACGGCCGCTATAGCATAGAAGGGGGATGGGAGGAAAGAAACGGATCCGCGCGAACACGACATCGTCACGCGTAACGATCGCGTACGAAGCGAAACAGTTGTATATTTATCATTGTGAATCGTCACCGAACGATCTCTGGCCCGTGTCTCATCGCGGTGAGGCTCAGCTCGCCGACGCGACCTGCGACACGGTGAACGGCGTCACCTGATAGAGGAAACACCTGTTGCAGACACGTACGGGTTTCGTGTGCCCGTATCGGGGCAGAGGAACGTTGTTGCTGCTGCAACGACCGCAGAACACTTTGCCACAGTTTCGGCAATGGTGTCTGCGCCTCACCACCGTGAACCCTGCCTGGCACGCCATGCAACGAGGCGCGTCGTTGTCCGGGATCCAGGCAGGTGCCCTCTCCACGCACTCCTCCCCGCGTTCGGTCACCGGAGAACCTGTGGAACATGATTCCATTGATCTATAAATATCTCTCTGTTCCCGTTCTCTTAAGATTCTTCTGAGAAACGGAGTTCGCATTATGCACAGACTTTCTCTAATTGAAAGCGTAGTCGGATGTGTCAATGGGAAATTAAATTTCATGAATTTATATTTTGCTTAGTTGAATAGCACACGAAATTATGTCTCTTCAGAACGAATTTAATGAAATGGGGAAGGGTACGTACTTGTATTATGTTCGTTGGTCGCCGTGGTCTCCTCCAAGTCGTCCTCGTACTCTTGCAACGAATCCTGCCGGTCGTGATTAGTGATCGTGTCGGTCAAAACGTCCGCGACGGGACTCCCCGACGTTAGATTTTCGTCCTTTACCTCGGTTTCCTCCACGGTCTGGCTGCTGTTCATCAGGAACACGCATTTCAAAATATTGCGTAAATCCGACGCGAAATTCGTTTGCAATTGATCCGCGACACCTGCTATGCAGACGAATAAACGGTGGACGAGATCCTCCGACGACCTGAAGCAGAAACGATCGGTCGGTCAGTATGTCGCGAATGTAGTCTCAATTTTGTACGTATCGCAAAGACGAAGTTAAATCTAGCTTACATTATACTACTTGTGTAACAGTATTTTAATCACTGACGATTGTACATACGAGATAAGGAAGAGGTAATGAATTTTACCGAAACTTCGCACGAATCTGATTCCTGTTGGCGGCAGCCTGCATCGCGAGCGCGATCTCCTCATCGTCCTGCCAGTCGCTCTGGAACTCGCTGGTCTCCGAACTCGAGTCGCAGCAGCTCGAGCAGCTCGAGCTGGACTCGCCGTCCTGTTTCGGAACCAACGATTGTTCCGCGCTGAACGACTGCGTCCCCTGAACCGTGGCCGCTTTCACCAGTCGCGTGATCCTCTGCGAATTATTGTCTTTTTTCGCAACCGACGTCGAGACCGGCGAGGCGGGCTCGTTCGCCAGGCCGCTCTTGTCCGTTCTTGGTCCCAAACCGTCGTTCATCAGTTCGCTCGGGCTCCTGTTGCCCAGCTTCCTCTTGGTCTGCTCCGACCTCGCGTTCGCTCGTTCGTACTTCTCCCTCCACTTCATCATCCGGCTTATCTGCTCGGATCTGGACCTCCTGTGATCCAGGAGCTTCCTGTTCTGCGGCGACAAGTTCCTCTGAGCTCTGGACACGACGCTACAGGTCCTCCGAGCAGAACTCGGTGTGCTACGCGTCTCGAAGTGCTGTAGTCTAGGGCTGGCGTGCGGACTGTGGCTACCGAAGTTAGGCATTTGTCTCGTGTTCTGACTCGGGTGCAGACTGGCACCGTAATAGCTGATCAATCTAGGGTTCAGGCAACGGTCCGTGGAGTTCGACCTAGAGCTCTCGGTGCTCGCGGAGGATCGCACGAAATTCTGTACCCTGTTCTCCTGCATCGCGTAATGAAGCAACCTCTGCCCGTTCCTCTCGTGCTTACGTTGGTGTCTACGTTTCTGTTTCTCGTCTCTCACCTTTCTCGACGTTGCGATCTTCTCCTGCGCGATCTTCGTGCCGATCTTGTCTATATTGTGCGACGTGGACGGGCAGTTCTCGCACTTCAAGTCGCTCCAGAACTCCTTCCTCGACGTGGACGCGTCGATGCTCAAATTCAGATTCTCCCAGTTCTCGGAATAGTTGATTTGAAAACCGGACTGATTGGAATCGCACACGGAGATCTGCCCGTTCCCGTAAGCGACGCCTACGAACTCCTCGTTCGTCCCGTCGAAATTCGACGATATACGCGGCACGTTTTTAGCCTCGGTGCTCGCCGCGTGTAAATTGTGCACTTCGATCGATCGGTCCAACGACGCGACAGCTTTCACGTTCCTCAAACTGCAGACGCAAGAGTTGTCCGACATCGTCGAGCTCTTTCTCTTGGGCGAGTTCAAGTTCGAGCAGGAGTAACTGGTGTTCTCCTGCGTGTCTTCCTCGTCCATTCCCTGCTCGTCCTGCTGGATCTCGTTGGCGAACGTCTTTTTCTCCTCGGGGCTCTTGTCGTAGAGACTGGTGTTCTCCGACGAGATCACCGTGCAGATCCCGGAATCGGTTTGCTCGGAGATTTCGTTCTGGCACTCACCGTCTAGCAACAGATTCGACAGAGTCTTGTTCGCTTCCGAGATGAGTTTCTTCGAGTCCAAGTCGGGCAGGGAGTTCTGTATGTGCACAGCTTCCACGGTGACGTTGTTCTCGTGCGACACTTGGTTCAACAGGTACTGCGTCTGCGGGATCTCGATGTTCTCCGAGCCGTCCAATATCTCAGAGATGTCCGCCGTCATGAATTCCTCTTGCTGCTTCTGAGACAAGATCGGTTCTCCGTTCGGGACGACCTGTTCCGCCGCGGGCACGGGACTCCCGTCGCGCTCGCTCAATGCCCTCGAGCAGGGATCGCCGTTCCGCGACGACGGTCTCTCGTTGCTCGATCTTTTCACGCGACATTGCACTTGATCACTGACACTCTCCCTCCCACTGGATGTCCTCGCGGCACCGTCACGTCTCACGGAATTCTCGTACCTATTCGCGGACACGTTCGATCGATCGGGTCCGGCGTCCGCGATCTCCGTCTCGCGATCCGCGTCCTCGTGCTGGTCGCTGCCGCCGCTCTCCATCGAACGACCGTTCTCCTCGTCCAACGTTTGCACCACGTCGTTCGCTATTTCGTCCATGTTGTTCCCCGTGTTCCTAGTCACTGTGTAAAAATCTACGATGAAGTCTTTACAGTTCGGGTAGCCGGTATAAAAGTTGTGGACGAACTCCTCCAGGTCGGGAATGTCCTGACACGCGGACGACTTGGACTGCGTGACGGGACCCGACGGTTCCTCGTTCGAACACAGGAGTTTCTCCAGCATGTATAACTCCCGGTTGTTCAGGGTCCAAAGGAGCTCCCTTATTTTCAATAGTAACGTCTGCAATTGAAGTGGAATAATTAATTCCTCGTTTCTCGGCGCGTTTCTCGTATGGCACATCGATAGGGTTTCATTGAAATTAAGGATGTTCGCGTGGAGCAATAGTGTTCAATTTAACATGAATTCAAATTCAAACTACGTGCTTTAGGCGACTGTTTCTCACCGGGTTAATTGCACATTATTTCGCATTTCGGGCAAACAGCATTCAACTTTGCACGACTTGTAATACCGTAACGAGAACTCGAGTCTCCGAGCACGCATAAAAGGCACTTGGATCAACGTTTAGTATGAAAAATTAAGAAAATTAGCGAACGTCCTTAGCATCAGTTTTAGCGTGCAATTGAACGTAGAAACGTTTAATTGGAACGGCTGGGGGAGGTAGCACGATTATTTAATTGTGAAATCGTCGCACCGCGCTTACCCTAAAGGGTCTAAACATTTCGCTGATGTTGTCGGGGGAGTTGAGGCACAGCGGACCTCCGGGCGGTGCCAAGAGGCCGGAAACGATCGCCAAACGCGGGATAGTGAACATCAGCGCCGGCTCGTAATTGTCCACGTCTGCCTGGCTTAGCAATCCGCGTTCAAGCGCCCGTTGCAACGTCTCCGAAAATAAAACGCATACGAGCTCCTGCTGCTCGTACTCCTTCGTCGATTTCACCGGCACCATCACGCCCACGTAACAGAGTTCGAAATCGGCGAACACCCGGTCGAAGATCTTCAACGACTCGATCAGCTTCTCCAGCGATGGGTCCACCGGGTTTTGCGTTTGGAACAAATACTGAAAATACCAAACGTCGTTTAGCGAACAGAAAAATATGAAACGAAGATTTAAGGATGCAATCGTAAGAGTATTAAAATGCAAATGAGACAGGATTCTGAAACTGGAAACAGTCCATGTTCTAAATCGCAGCGACCTTCGTATTTCGGTCAGGAACCATATTGATCGTACAATTAATTTATTAACCCGAACGTATCGTGGATACAACGGAGAATTACTTAATTAACAGCGATAAGGATATAGAACGATGCCGTGAATTACAGCAGCGGCGTTATTAGAGACAAAAGTGACACTCGAATAATTACCGTGGCCTCGAAAGATTATCACGCGAAAGAGAAAGTCGCGCACACCGCGGCAGTGCCGAAGTACTACGCGCGTGTGCGTTGAAAAGTAAAGTGTACTTCTCGGATAACGAACTTCTACAGAAAGTGCATTTTCTCTTTAAGCATTCCGTGATGAAAAATTCTGAGAGTTCTACGCGACAGAAAATAAAAATGAAACAGTAACGCGATTCAGAATTAATAAATAGAAAATACGAAGCTTCGAGAGGAAACGGTGCATCGACGAATCTATTTGTTCGATACGTTCGCTCCATCGAAAATCTCATCTTGTGCAAATATAACATCCTGGCGAACTATTAAAAAGAGCCAGGGTCTATTATTAGACGATAAAACAAAAACGATTGGAAAGCATAGATAGATCCGGTGTTATTGGATTTTCATAAACGCCCACGCGAACAAGGGTCAGGCTGTTCGCGAACGCTTGAGCAAAGAGAGCGTGCCGTAAATACCTTGAGGTTCATGTGACCTTTCAGCGCGTGTTCCCTGAGCAGATTCCTGACGATGTCCAACGACTTGGTCAACGCCTGGGCGAGGGGCCTCAGAGCCGAACTCTCCTGTTCCCTGTTCATGATGGAGGATCCCGCGGCCAGGCACTCGGCCCCGAACCAGAGCTGCCCGGCCAAATTCTCCTGCATCACGTCGTCCGGGAATTTGACCCTGAAGTCACGATTCGCTCTGCTCTCCGGTATCAGGTCGTCCATTATCTGGCTGCATATCGTCAGCACCTTGTCCTGACAATGCCGCAGACGATTCACCAAAGTGGTGCATCGCTCGGGCTCTTGTCGACCGTCGAACGAGTCCAACTCGCACGCGACTGCGTTCAGAGACTCGTCCGCGTAGAAGAACTGTGCCAGCAGGCTCGTGTCGTCTCTCTGCAAATTAAACCAGAGTTAGCATTTTAATTAACGGCGCGCCGGTGCTCGTCACCGATCTTGGCTGCAGATCGAAAGGTACGAAACGTCTCCTCGTTCACGTTTCGAGTAATTTCCTCAAATCGTTCTGGCACACGAGTTCGCGGAAAGATTCCGCGAGATATCTTCGATTGCCAGGGCGAGGAACGAAAGATAAACGAGTACGGCGACCGGGGGATTCGTTCATAGTTCACTCGTATCGTTCGTTTTACCGCATGAGACTTTTATCTCGGTCGATTAGCCGCGACGTCGTCGTGTCTTCGCGAGGTCATCACGAGCTTCGACTGATTTTTATATCCTAATATAAATTCATCTTTACAGAGATAAACTCTTTTTACAATCGTTACGCGTAACAATGTTAATTATAAACGTTCGTGCCAATGGCGTGTCTGTTCGTTTTCCGACCGTATTGCAATTTTCTGGATATCGTCTTTGCGCAGGTTCCCTTCGTACGAACCGAAGTATATTTGCAATGGTACGATTATTAAACTTTGATTCGAGGCAGATCAAGCAGGCAATAATCGCTGATAATATTCGTTGCATATTTATAAGTTTCATTAATAATTTATAATTATTCACGTGTTACTAAAACGCGTTTCTGTCAGTCGACGTTTTACATAACGCATTAAACGCATGTTTACCACGCGGCTTAGGAATGCACAAAGTGAACAATTATTCCACTAAGTAGATATTTTTAAACAATGAACGACGGAAAGGTGAGCACTTGATCGAGCCACTTTAAAAGAATTTACGATGGTAACGAACGATTCAAATTATACAAATTTTCACTATTATATTATTTCATATAGAATTTCATATTATTCCTATTCTCGCCGTTTAATCGGAACAGCGTTTCCTCGGGAGGAGAAACAATTTGTAATTTTCCGTGCACGCCGCGAGAACGAGAAGAGAACGGGAGTCACCCAGGAGAGCGAGAGAGAGAGATATTTATAAATTGATACGAACCCGCGGTTCTCGGAACAATGACTCTAATTATACCTACGCGTCGTAATTAAAAGGGAAGAGGCACTATGTTCCCCGATGCTCCACGTACCGTAAACACCGATCCTCAATGAAAGGGTACGCCACGATTTACTAGATATTAATTGCGTTAAATGGAGCGTCGATTTACTCCGAAACTGTCTCACTTCTTTTCGTACGGTTCGAACAGAAGCGATGATACGAAACCGATCGATCCTCCTCTCTTCCTTATGCAGAGTCGATCAATTTAATTAAAACGGGAAGCGGACTTCTTTGCCGAACGCGCTACGATAGACGCTCGTCTGGTTTAGTTCGATACGAGATAACGAGACTAACTACAATTATAAATATCGAAGAAATTGCAAAACAATTGGAAACCGAACCATCTTGGTCCTAACGATCGTGGTTTACGGTCGTTAAGAAACGATATTGAAACCGATTAACTATGTACGAGTGGCTCGTTAAGTACGTGACACGCACAACGTTCGAGAGGAATCGTAAAAAACGGCATCGAAAACGGATTTAGAAAGCGTAACGTTGTTTTCTCCGGTCAGCGTCGGCGAATAACGGTAGAACGATACATAGGATTCGTTGACAGGAATTATGATATAAACGTAATCGATAAAATTATCGTTTATCATTATGTAATACAATATCTGAAGATCGCGTAAGTTCCGAATAAATGTACGTTTCGAGCGTCGATGGATTCGATTCGTTTAATTGTTACTCCACGTAAAGGTGAAGATGACACGCGTCACAGGTCTTTCCACTCTAAATACTCGGTAACCATCTTCCGTTCGCGTCGATTGATTTAACGAGCAAGCGAATTGAAACTGACCGTACAAAAGTTCACCGAGCGCCCTTTGCATAAATTGACCTCCGAAGATTTTCATAGTTACAAAAATTTCTTATACGGAGATTCTTTCTAACTACGAGTTGCTAACTTCGTTCAGAAAGTTTTCGTATATTTATAACATTGTTTCAAACAATCTCCTGCTCTTCGTTCAAACCACTGCTCAGGAGTTCTCTCCCACTTTTTAAACAAATACATATTTCCTGATCTGATAGAGATTAGAAAAGAAATCGGCGAAGGTCACGACTGATAAAACGAGCTACTAGTAACGCCGATAATTTAACGATTTTTACTTGAACATCTCGTTATCAAAATACTCGGGATACGCCAAATTGCCATAAGCGTTAGGAATAGAGTGCGCAAGTTAGAGGCTAGTAATATCGTAGATAAAGCCTCAGATAATAGGTGAAATATGTTATTGTAGTGCGTAAGAACAAGCTTTAAAGTAGACAGATATATCGGAAGTTACAATAACTTGTATAGAAAAAAAGGAAATGAAACTCGACACTTATCCTGCAGCACAGTATTTCTACTACACAATCGTCTTGCGCTCGTAAATTACATGTTTTGCCACGAATGACTCATCTAAGCTTACGGTTTGGAATTATGTTTTCTGGTTTTCTTAGCAAATTGTTTTTACGAACATCATGTCCTGCTTTCGAAGTAGTACAAGATACAGAACCGCTACCAGAGTCTCGTGATTAATAAAAGCGTAACATGAAGCACATACATGGAACGCTAATTACGAACTTGTTAATTAAGAATTTCATGTTCGATCACGTATATTCGAAATCGAGTTTCATTCCTATTTATCTCGCAGTCATCTGTGTCTACTCTCACTTGGAAGCGTTCATAAGTAATCCCCGCATGTCCAAGATGATCCGAATCGAGGTCTATACGCTAGAGATCGTGTTTATTAGGTTTCTCGGATCTGATGTCGCCTATATTTGATCTCTCGACGACGAACGACGTTCGCTCGTGAGAACGAATCTCGCGATTCTGTACGAACCGCTAATTGCGAACACCGACTCAATATTTCTCGATCGTTCAGATTCTCATTAACAGTAGATTTATCTCACGCTTATTTAGATAAAGAAATTGATGCGTGCAATATTAGAGAACTATTTTCTGTTATCGCACAATCAATTGATAGCTCGTTTTATTCAATCTCTGTGATTAAACTGCTGTTCCGATATATCATTTATTCGTCAACGTGTATTAATCGAACGTAATAGCAGTTTTTCGCGAATGTCTCAGCGACGAGTAGGAAAAGTAATTTAGTACGTCGACGCTGACAGCACACTTTCAAATGAAGATCATTGTAAAAGTCGTTTTTCTCCTTACAGACGTTTTATCGCTCCCAAATATCTTGTCCTACTCGAGTTGCCATTTTGAACAATCATTATTCCCCGATATGTACGTTAATTCGCGAAGCTAATAACTCATCGCTCACGAATGTTTTTCCGTAGCACGTGCAGCCTTTTCCCATCTGCTTATCAGTGATCGCGAGTTCAAATCGTACGTAGCTCCGACGGAAACACGTGAAATCGAAGCACACAAGCTCGTCCAATCGAATGATTCACGTTCGCGTGTACGGACGACTTCATTGCAATTTTACGAACAAATTGCTCGTACATTTTCCGGAACGTGAGTTAAGCGTTAAAAATACGAAGGTAAAAAACGTAATATGGTCAGCGATTAAGTATTCGACGTATGCACTAATTCAAGTAAGGAAATGAGATTAATAGTCGGGCGACGATCGTGCATCGTTGAGGGATCAAAGTATTTGGAAATACGTAGCGAAGTGAGTTTGGAAATTTGCGTGGCAGCAATTTGCCAAGTTAGCGATGCAAATTAGCGGGATGACGGCACTGACGTCGTTACGTTCGAGTTCCTATCGGGACACGGTTTCGAGAAACAATTCGAGATCAACTAGGATGATCTGTTACGAGAAAGATCGATCGTAACGATGTACTTAATCCGATGAACAGTAGATGCCTCCTTTCGAGGACACTTCGTCTTCCAGACGTTTGGAACGAAAGACAGTGGACATAAAAATGTGATGAAACGTATTTGGTATTCTGTTCCTGTTTTGGATTCTTTTACGTGGTGCAGAAAATATTTGATCAACTGCCGTGAATTAAGGATGTATTGGCTATATAGTCAATACCAAAAATTCATGTACCTTAGAAAACCGCATTTCCTATAATTAAAAATAGTGCACTTTTCTTCTAATTTCGATATTTAATGAGTTACATATGATTATATGGCATTTTATTGATGTTGACAAAATCCGACCATCCCAGCGTCGAAATGGCCAACTTTTGACAAAAAATTTCGTTTTTCTTCAATAANTGATTTCTTTTTAAAAAATGCGTTTCTAAAGTGCATAACCTTTTGGGATTGACTGTATAGCCAATACATCTTAAAAGTCCGCGCGAACATATTCTTATCGCAATCAGTAAACGGTAGTATGTACCTTGCTCTTATCGGTGCTAAATAGCAATTAAACCTGGCAAATGGTTCACGTAAAACTCGATACCATTTCGTTCGTCCATTAAAATTAACGCGTTCGTCGTCACCATTCAATACGAGAGTAGCAACATCCGTTTTAATATCTCTCAAGTATTATTGATGCATCGAAACGTGAGGAGAATTTAAAAAATAAGAATTGGTGAACTAATATTGACCAGCACGAATTTCTATTACGAGAACAGAATTGGAGTAGTCGATAGAATCGTATTTGTATATCCCTGACATGAGAGGCACGATATAAAATGCAGGAATAGCTAAAAGCTTCAAATTTAATACAGAAAAATCATTCATATGGACAGGATATATATTTCCCAAGCGTGGAATCTTTCTCCACCACTAAAACGAATGGGGCGATCAATTTTAAAGAAGTATACGAACGTACGTACGTATATTTTTAGTTTCAATATCCGATGGACTGATTTCTTACGAGCGACGCTTTCTTATATTGCGCCATTCATCCCACCACTCTAATCGAGTAAGTTCTATTTGATCCTCGTTAACGTGTCGGCTCCCCGGCAGAAGCACATCGCTTAAAAATACATTTGACGATATTTATAATTGCTTGGACGCATCCTATTGGAACCAGTGTACAATAATACGTCTAAACACGTGTGTTAGATATAAACGATTGAATCACGAGACGTGTATCACGGAATGAGTCACTAGTGACATTCGATGATTTGTGAAATCGTTTTGGTTATCATTTTTCAGTCAGTTTATGAACGTACGTAGCGTCGGTAGAAATGAGTGACTCATAAATCAGGATATCCAATGTTTCTTACTTGAGATAAGTTTTTAGGACGCAATACGGGGACCGAAGTCCTCTCACCTTTTTAGCAGTAAACATTTCTTTATCTCTTTTTTTCTTTTCGTTTGCCATTTGATTTAATGCTTCCGTTTCATGCTAAAATTCCGTCGCGAACAGACCAGACGTAACGCGTATCACCGATGGTTATGCAAAATCCTGGATGAAATTAATTAGTATGAATTTTATAAATACGAGTACGAAGGATCAGGGAAAGATGCAAGCACATACTGACCTTTTCACTTATTCTACCCTTCTTTTTAACCTTTATATATAATGCTCTCTTATAATAAAATCTAAAAATAAACGAGATAACGAAGTACTCGATTCTAGCAAAGTGAGTGGCGAAGTGAAAAGTACGCGTTTAAAATACATTTATACTAAGACTCCACTATAGAATTCTTTATAAACGTAAAATACTGTCGATCGACACGGCTTATAATACTGAATAGAGGAGAGCGATAATCCTCAAACAGTTTTTGCCCCGAGTCCAGTGTCCGGCAACTAACTATGCAAAACTGTGCAGTATCATGAAAATTGAACGGATTCATTCACGTCTGAATTAGAACGAAAACTTTTTAATTGACTCGCTCTTTTGAAATTCTAATCAACGCGCGCGGGCATTGTATGCTAAAGCGTCGACCAGCAAAATAAAAACATTTTCTTCGTCGCTTTAAAATTTTCTATCTAATGAGAAAGAAAAGGTAAAACGACTTTCCACATATTTAAAATTCCATGTATATTTCTATGACGTAAAATTTATTCCTCTCGCATGAACGACGGTACTACGGAAAATTTAAACAATTTTCATCTGACCGATTGACGTTTCACTCTGACATCGTCTCCTTTCACATTGACTCTTCCTCGTATCTTATTGGAAAACGTAAGAAAGTCGCTGTGAATTATAACGACACTCAAATAGGATTCAATATGCAAATCGGTGGGAGGAATTAAAACGATCGGATGTTTTCACGGTGCGTTCCACGCCGTCGCGTCGCGTTTCGCCGATATCACCGACACGACCGCGAGAAATGACTCATTCGAATCCCGTCGTTGACCCTCTTTTACCGTGACCACCCTTCGTAACCCTGGCCGGTCAAACTGGTATGCGTCTACAGGCTGCGAGCGTGTATGCAGTTAGCTGAATCGTTTGAAACGCGAACATTCAGTTCGCACCGATGATGCGAGTCGACGAACGGGAAAGGCAGAACGTATTTCTAATCTCCAATGGCATTCGCGATCAGAATAATTACTTACGTCAGTTCTTCGTTTTACGTTCGCGAAGCTGCTAAGACGTTTCCATAAAAATACAGTCTGATAAAGACCGACGGAAACGTTTAAAATAAACGAATGGGGGCGAAATAAAATAAGGACAGACGGGCATAGAAGAGCCGAGGTAGTCGGAGGGTGGAACGAGAAGCGTTTCCGGCACCCTCGCGTTACACACGGCTCGGTTCTCCCGTGCAGTTTCACGCACGTCGCACACGCGTGAATGGACGCGCCGATGCACACGGGCGAGTAATCTCGTGGCGTTCGTCACGTACACCAGCTTCCTGCCTGAGATCGATGCTCTCTTTTAAGGACGAAACCCCGGTCGCGAACGAGTTTGCGCGTTTTATGAATGCACCGACCCGCGTTTTAATCCTGCGACTTTATTGCGGAAATAGTCAACCGCCCGTTAAGGAAGACGAGTTATTAATAGACGTCTGACTCTCAGCACCGGTCCATATCAATTCTTAACATCGGTCCAATATCTTTCGCGATGAATGTTTCAAAGAATCGACGAAACATATTTTAGGAAGATTGAAATTGTTACTCACGAAAAGTCAGGCCACTGAAGAGTGGCAGTCTTATGGGACTTTGTGTCGCACGAAAAAGTCTGCAATTTTTTACACCCTCTAGAATATATCGTGACCGAAGTAAGAAATAGAAAACGAACGAGTATTCTACTTTGTGTAAGATCGTGTCCCTTAAATATTTCATCGAAGAGTAATCAAGAAAATGTTCATTGCAAAAACTTTTTCCTCGTCCTAGCTAAAAGTGTCTCGGACAAAAGTTGTAGCTGCAGTTGCGAGATACACGAAAGGTCCCATGCAATTTCATTCTAACTCTATTCGTTAAGGAGTAATTGCCGATGAACGAACCAATCAATCGATTACTCCTCAAGTATTCGAGATAGAAGAAAATTGTATACGATCTTTTTTGTAGATAATAGCAGGACCTACAAATTCTGTATACAAATTTTTTCGCTAGCGTCAATAATTAATTAATAAAAAGTCCCATTCGCTGTCGCTGCCACTCTTTAACAGTGTCTCATCGGTGGTCGTGCATACACGATTTCCCAGAACTTATTTCACCTTAAGATACAAAATTACATCGACCGCGATAAAATACAAACGGTGCATCGACGAGCCAAATAAATTGGGAAACAGCGAAGCCTCCCTTTGCGACCGAGACCGTAATTAAAGCTCGCATTATCGGACGAATCGCATAGGTTCACGCGAATTCGGTCGCAGCTGCCGGAGATCCGTGACGATTAATATTGCCCAGCCCTATCAAAATGCAGCTCGACCCTCTAATTGCGACGGGCACGATATCTCGATTCGCGGAACGGTTAAATGAAAGTGTCTCTCGTTGAACGCGAGAGGCAGCGACGTTAGACGCATACCAGTCGACCGCAATAGAACGAAACCACCCTGCACTGGACCGATCTCTCCTCGCGATCCCCCGATCCCTAAATTACTTTCTCGAGAAATTGGATATTGATCGAGGCATTCGATCGCCAGATTGGAAAACGCGATTTTCACTTTGGAAGTTCGTCAACGAAAAGTCTTCGTTATTAATCTAAACGCGGCAAGGCATTGACTCGAACTTTTCACCGAATTCCATCTGAGCCCGTAGGATTTAGCTGTCCCAGTTACCAGTTTCTAAAGAGTTATAGCATTCTGTTAGACTCTGATACCTCCGTATGAATTATAATATGGAATTCTGTTGGAAACGATAGTGCCAGGATCAATGGACCATTGCGGAGGATATGTTACCGAGTATTCATTTCAGTAGACAGTATTACGGTATTATATTAATGATCCGTGTTGCCATACTTTCGATCAAATATTTTACAGACACGAAACTATGCCTCTGTCTCGTGTGTCAAATGTCTTGTGTAATTATCAATCAATCGTACATCGGTCATAAATCATGTTCGAACGATCGGTGCTAAAAATATGGCTCCCACTCGATTCGGATAATAGTCGAAAATGAAAGAGGGACGGGTAATAAGATGGGAAGTCCTTAACAAGCACACGTTCTTAAAACCTATTCTCGTCGAGATCGTCGAGATATGAATGGTATTCTTTGTTACCTCCACGACAGATGTTCTATGCGACTTCCTTTCACTTCGATATGAAGTTTCAGTGCCTCGTCGCCAGGAAATATGTAGGTCTTTCGGCAAATTCTATTTCTGCCCGTGTCTCGCAGAATCCTCGCGCTCAATCTACCGACCGATCGTACCGAATTGAAATTTTAGTTCCGTCCGGAAGAGAGACGTGAACGATCGTCTCCCGTGACCGATTACACGCGTTCGCGTAGTGCAACGTCCAGCTATCATATCGCGCAGCGATCCTTACGTAAAAATTACAATAATCTCCACGCAATTTGTGTTACACTTCTGTGCCAGCATTTGTTACTCTCGTCGTACGTTCGCGTTCGTAATTTTCGCATACAAGAAAATACTACGTGCGATCGATCTGACGAAACGATAACGAATGTGCAGAGAATTTGTAGAACTTTTGCGAGTGACTGTCGGCTTGAAAGAAAGTTAATATCCACATTCTCGAGGCTGATAGTAGGCACCGAGTTGCAAGTCGAAGCGAAACGAGCAACATCGATCTAGCCAAGCCTCTTTCACTCCTCGAGCAACAAGACGAAACGTTAATCGAGTTTACCTCGCGTCCGCGGCCGAACGGGAAAATCTTTTGCCTCTGGAAAAACTAAAAGAAAAACTTGCTCGACGTGTTTAATCGCGGTTCGTAAAAATTTTCACGACCGATGTCGAATTTTTGTCGGATCGTCGCGTCGAACCTGATCCAAGCATGGTCAAGGCAGTGTGAACCGACCGAAAACCTTGCTCTCCCGTCGCGTGAAACTTGAAAACCACGAGGATTTCGATGTGTATAAAACAGGAATTTCTAAATTCATTTCCCGAACGAAATAGACTCGATTTCTCAAGTTCGACAGATGCATTTCTTTATCTCATCGCTTGATCTTTCCTGATATTTGACACGTCACAAAGGGAGGTCCTAATTCGGAAGCTCGAGAATTACGGGACGACAGGATTATGTGTGAATCGAAAGATGGTAGATTGCATCGGATGAGTCACGAAAGGAAATGAGTTAACGGCTGATGAAATACATCGTCCTTTTTCCTTTCCCAGTAATTACTTGCTGCAAATCTTCGTTTTATTTCTGACAACTCGAGAGGAAGGGCGTACCCTCGATTTTTCACGGTTAACGTAAATTGTATTAAAAATGAAAAAGCAGAATTCTGTGCACGGTGAAATTAATTCTATAAGCTTTGATGCGAACCACGTTCTACGGTAGTTCAACCTTGACCTCAACTGACCGCAACATGATACAAATGAATTCTCTCGCAATCGTAACTGATAACTAGGCCGCGAATTTTATGCGTTTATAGAAAAATTCAATATACAGGAGACATGAGAAGTGCATCTAATCTATGAAATTAAGTATAATGTACATCATTATTTCTCACTGATAAATAAGTATCCAGATTTCATTTCTTAAATTGATATCGCAAACGTTCCGTTTCGCGTAAAAATCCCCGGTCTGCTGATAAGGAGTGTCGAGCGTCTATAAACACGAACGGTAACGTCAAAATAGCTGTTTTTCAACGCTGAATTGAAGTAATGAGAAGAGTTAACGTGGAAAATTTGCATACTGTCCGATGCACCAGTGTCTCTGGCCGAGATAATGACCTATTCGAAGCCGTTCAAATATTTTGGCGACCGCTCGTATGCATCGCGCGTCTCTGAAGTGTAAATCAACGATCGCAAAACGATGAGGAAACATCAGACTAGGGTACGCGTCCTTCGCGTTTCCCTCTGCGCGTCGCGTAGACGAGTTCGAAAGCCGGCGCCGAGTGCCGTGGAACAGGGACGGAAGATCTTCTCGATTACGTGTGTAAGCGCGAGGCGTCCACGGGACACCGTCGAATATGTACGTTCTGTCCATGGAAACGTGTTACGCATTAATTAACGACCGTAGTTCTGACCACCCTCTCCCACGTTTCGATTTAACTCGATCCTCCGGATACGTAACGCGGTGCTCGTTACTAATAATGTACGTTTCGAGGACTGACAACATTTTTCCTGCCGATTACGATCGGACTTACGAATGCAACAAACAATTTATTTTTACCTGCCGTTTTATCGCCGCGTTATCGCGAGACAAAAGAAAATGGTGATACGACGGTCGAACCAAAATTCACGATAGGTAGCGAAACTTGGTGTTAAAATGGAACTTGGACGATATTACGCGTTGGCATTTTTATTGTCCGCGTTCATTGTCCAAGTTAAACGCGACAAACGCTGGAATCACGTAATTTGAAAAGTGGGTTATTGGCGTCGAAAGAGAAAGTAACTGGGCAAATAGGAAACACAGAGACTACACCTGTCTAATCTGCATAAATTTTAATGAAAGAAAGCAGAGTGTACATATATTTTTCTTAAGAGTTTTTTTTAAATTTCATAAGAGACGTACGTCGTTTATGTTTGTACGTAATTGTGTAAACGAATTAAAAAGAGTACGTGTACGTTCGGTCGGTCGCATCGTCGAGCCGAAAAGCAGCGAGTCCGAGTCACGTATCAGCTGATCGGTGCCCATGTTTCGCGAGCGTTACTTGCATTTTTTATCGACAAAGGTACGTATCGGAGGCGCGCGTGTAGATCTGTTCTGTGGATTTTCCAAAGAAGGAAAAAACGTCGAGCCGTGAACAAGGACGATGCGTGCGTGACAATGAAGCGCGTCGTGCGGGCGTACATGACGCAGGTGGAACGCGTCGCCCGAAGCAACTCGGGACATTGTGCGGATTTTCACGAAACAGGTGGTAACGGAGCGCAGGTCCGACGGCGAGCGGAGAGACGGGGACGAGGAACGAACGAGAAAAGAAACGGGTACACGCGTTCGATGAAGCTCGTATGTAGATGGAACGGGGAAGGTAACAACGGTGAAAGAACGAACGGCAGATGGAACGAAACGGAAAGAGCGAACGGGGCGAGAGGGTCGGGTCACGGGCGGCGGGGCTCACCTTAGGCCTGTAGAACCATTTTCTGATCGACTCCATCGCGGGCCTCGGTCCGTCGGCAGGCTCACGGGCGAGTCGTCACTGTGCCTCTGGCCTCGAGCGAATCACTCGCGACATACCGCGACTACATCACGATCTTTACGAGAGAGAGTCGTACCACGTCGTCGCACCGATCGACCGCGCACGGGAATACGTATTACGCTCGCCTCGTTCGTCAGGTAATCGTCGTTGTGCGTACGACCATCGACGATCTTTGTCCGTGCACGCATCCGAAACTGCGCGTCAAACGTGAATCACGCGTCCGTAACACCGACGAAACTGACGATCACCGACGACGACGACGACGACGCCGACTGCGGAGGCGCAGCTCTCCATCGCTCGTGCGCAATAGTGCGCACAACACCGAGCGTTATGGCGTAGGTGACGTTACGATTTTCGATGTTCACCGCCATCTCGATCGAAATTCATCAGGCTCGTTTCAATTAGGGAGAAATCGATTCGAGGGTGAAATACTGATAGGGAAAAGGAATCGTTGCTTAGCGCGTCTGGGATCTCGCGATTCCCGACGCAGAAACGCAGAAGTCGCTCGCACGAGCGATAAATTATATTTCACTTGGTGCATTAAAAGTAACGTCGTCGAGTGCAACGTTGAATTTCCGCGCGGTCCAAGAGCGACGCGTAGCTCACGTGACCGTGAGAGCTCGGATTTAAAATTCTTCGCGACAGGGAGACGTGAGAAGGGAATTGGGAATTCGAGATGATCAAATGAAATTTGCAGCGGTACACAGAAAGAATTTAATAATATTATCTTGAAATTTAACACATTTTGATCTACGTGACTAGATTATAAGAAAAGCAATTAAAGATGTATGACTTTAACGATCGTTTAAATATTATGGATCACAAATTATGCGCGTATGCGTACGTAAGTTTCGCGTTTTAAGTATACATTTGGAGTGAAATTACGAAATAGGTTTCCAACAGATCTGCTTAAAATTACGAAAAAACTCTCTCTCTCTCTCTCTCTCTCTCTCTCTCTCTTTCTCTCTCTAAGCCTCGGTTTAACATCAAAGTAATCGCGATGAACTCTACTATACAAGTACATGGATCACATAAACTTAACTTAAAACGAAACGTAACTTTACGGACTACTTTAACTGTATTAACAAAAGTTAACGTAACTAACGCGAAAACGATCGTTGGAACGAAAAGAAACTATGGAAACTTATAGATATACGCTGTCGTTTTACTTCTTGAGATTCATATACTCGTACCAAGGAGTGGAATGTACGTCTCTACCGTAATGAGCAACAAAGACACCTAAGGGAGAATTCTAATATAGATAGATGTGAAACAGCTCGAAAGAAACGCTGGTTCTCTCGACGAAGTCGTCGTCGAGCTTAAGTATCAATAGAGTAGAAATAGAACACACCTCGTGCTTGTACTCTCAAGAAGTAACATACGGTATCGGTTCAATTGCTTTGCTTAAAACTTTTCGAACAAAAACAATGTCCTCGGTACCCCTGTGTTCCTCGTTATCTCGTTCTACGCCCTACGATAACTAATGTCCAACTGGATTTAAAAGTTTCATTTCTCAAACGTCTCGTAGTAGGATTTAATGACCGAGAAGCGATTTGTTTTACAACTAATAAAAATATATCTCACGAATTCTTCGTTTTTCCTCGTTTTCGTTCTAAGGCAAGAGTCTCGACTTTGGGAATAAAAATCTCCGGATTAATGAAACGCCGCCGAACATCGTAGACACGCGTACGCGTCGAATCGTCGGTGCTCGGTTCAAAAAGTCATAAGCAAAATGCTTCTCGAGCACGTTCCACGCTCGATTCTCTGTCTCCTTGTTTTGTGCAATAACACTGTTGGCCGAAGGCTGCCGCGAGAGCAGTCGCATCGATCACGCCCTTTAAAATATTTTTCTCAAAAACTGTAAATGTTACAGTAAATACTGGTTATGCAACTACGGAAACATCTAATATCTCGATACAAGCATCCTTTTACATCTGCTTGAAAAAATGCAAACTTCTCTTTTTACTACGCGGATCGTAATATCAACCGTCGACCCTTCCTCTGGTTTAAATGCGATGCACTACCACGTTTCACTTACGGTTCTACGCGAACTCACTACTTATCTAAGAACATTTATATCACTTGAAATGAGAGTAGTCGAGTAACTTCGTCGTATTATATTACACAGATTCTTTTTTCTCCTTTTCCCACGGGTCCTTCACTTGGTATGTTAAAATATAATACTTGAATCGCGTAATTCAACAATTCTCGTTCGTTATAAACACTCAGATTCGTAATTAATATAGATTCAATTGATTGCCACACAGTAGTTGAAATATATTTCAAACGGTACGAACTAGCTTGCCGGATCGTCTAAAATAACAGACACCCTAAGTGAATTATCGATATTATTGCACAGTGTGTCGGGAGAAGTTTAAGCGACAAACGAACGACAGTTCTTTTCCTCATCGAACACAAGCTTTCGCGATCGGAAAATACCTTTTAATCGAAACCGTCTAAAATATGTGATACTCTCGATTTCCTTCAATGTTTAAACGATATTAAATCTTATCAAATCCGCGAAATCGAAAACCTCGTTAATAAAATATTGAAAATATTTCATATATTAAACGATCAGAATAGTTTGTCTCTTTGCTTCTTCAAATAAGATTTCTCAACAATTGTTTTAGGCACAAAGTAGATACATAAAATACTGAAGATACGATGAAATGTTTCGGTACTTGATTCCCCCATGGCTCTTGAGACACGAGAGCCAGGCTGATTCAAACGATTTAGATTCGAAATAATTCGCAACGATCGAACGTAAATTTCATTCAACAAGACTTACGAGATATAAAAACGTCAACATGAAAATTCGATTAAATTCCTTATTAGAAATTCCGTTAGCGAAGTTTTTCACGGAGGAAAAATTCTGTAAAAATCACATACCTTTCCGTTTTGTACCAATATTACTTCTACAATGCAGTCGCCGATACAGAGATTAATGCAATTGCCTAGATCCATCTAAAACATTCAGGTGATCGGATTGCTCACTACTAGAACGATTCTACCGAAAACATTGCGAGTACTTTCTGCATTGTAGGATAAGATCTCGTCTCCTTTTTGTTACAACTATAATACCGCGTACAATTCAATTCCTACTTAACCAGAAATATCGAACCGTGGTTTTTTTTTTAATCAGCATCCGAGATCGAGTCACTCGTCGATCATCGTTCGAAACGTGTGGCATGGGAAATTAATGTATGAAAACAGAAATATACGTACCTCTCCTAACACATAAAGTAACGATCAAATTTTCTAACGACTAATGGGGGGGACCTAATTTCAAGGGAAAACGTTCGAATAAACTTCATCATTTTTATACACAACTCGCTCGGTTAATAAGCCGAAGAATAATTGATTCTACCCATGGTAAATTTAATAGAACTAACGTACGAGGATAAAAGTAATACGACTATTCAAATAAGCAAGAAACTACGTGCGACTCGTCCACGTACGAAGAACAATCGAAATCCTTTAATCTCTACAACTTATATACAAATCTCGACGTACGGCGATAAAAACAAGACTCGATACGAACGCATAACGAGTTACGGATGGCACATAGGCTCGTAAAGATTCAATGAAGAATTATAACTGGTAAACAGTAACTCAACGAAACGGGAATAAAGCGATGATCCAGACGGGATTTAAAAGCAAGAAGAAGAACGAACGAACGTCGCTGGCAAGAAGGAGCGTCTCACTGACGACGAGACCAGAATCGATTGTCCTCTCGTTCTCTTCCCCGAAACTCGTTGCTTAACTATACCCGAACTGCACTTTCCGACACTGGCAGAGCCATTTAATTATCCGAGCATTCCGCTCGACGATGCTCGGCGGATCGCTGACCCTTTGGTTGGTCTCGTCGTTGCCCATCCCCACGCTACAATCATTGTTCTGCCATTGACTGCCCTGATTCGTTTGGTTGTTACCGGGCCACGAGTAAAGGCCCAGCGCCGAGTCGACCGAGCTCACGCTGTCGAAGAATACCGGGGACGACGACTTGGAGTCCGGTTTCGTGATACGCTGGTAATTGTCCGAGTCGAGGCCCAGACAGTCGAAGAAATTTTCCAGCTGGGTGATCGATCTCGGCGGTCGCACAGGTACTTTGTTCGATCTGCCGTTGTCCTGACGCCAGTACCGATCGCTGATGTCCGATTTGGATCTCAGAATCGGGCGACCGCGACCCTCCTTCCACCCGTCGGAAAACCTAAGATGGGACACGTTAGATCTACCAAACTGACCAGGTTCAGATTTTGGTACTCCATTAAAAAATGTATGAACGAGCCATTGTTTAGCTCGGGTTCAACGTTTAAGTACGTACCTCGAGTTGCACGTGGGACTGTAATCCGTCTGACTGTTACTGCTCTCGGAATCGGGGCTGTAACGTCTGACAACAGACGGCGTGGTACCGTTAGCGTAACTACCTCGCCGCGAACGATCTTTTTCAGTAGAGTGTTGAGTAGACGCGCCGCTATCACGTCGTATATGACTCCAGCAATCCTTGAGTAAAACACGCGATGAACAGCGGTTTTTAATAGGACGCCTCGAGCCGCGAACAGTAGGTTCTTCTTAACTACGTAATACGTACTTGTATCACCGGCGGTGGTTCGCTACGAGGTGTACAATGCCCGGAAGATCCACCGGAGTCCCTAGCGGTCGCACCGTGGCTCAACTTGCTCGAACCTGACGACTTATGCGTTCTACCTCCGGCGGACAGAACGCTGCTGGCGTCGCCGCCACCAGAGCCCAACGATCGTCTTATGTGTCTGGAACTGAAATAATAGAAAGAGGAACTTTATCATTACTTTAAACGTCGAAGAAAAAGACTAGAGAAAATGATACGTCGGATGTGTAAAAATAACTACGGGAGAGTCAACAGAAGCGAGATATTAAATTTAAAAGAGGACGCTGATAATTCTGAGAGTAAAGAAAATATTTTGAACGGCTTACCTGCGATAACAGACCGCGTCCCGTTTGAAGCTGTGCTCGGAATAGTCCGAGCTCGTCTCACAATCCGGGCAAATGCTCGAGGATGGACGATGCCCGGATGGCTTCGACGACTTGGTCGATGCACGTGGCGAGAGGGACGCTCGTCGCCTCGTGCTGGTATGCAGATCGGGCAGAGATTTGTGACAGACGGTGTTCTCCACCGACTGCGAGCTGGTCGACTTCCTATTCGCCTTGCCGGACGTGTGCGAGTGCGAGTTGCTACGCCCGAACTTGAATCGGACGTCCTGCGAGCAATGCTGAAGAATCAGAAGAATTGGGATTAAACGATCGTTGTCAAGATTTGGCTAGATGCCGAGAAGAACGAAAAATATCGAAGAGTCTTTTAACAGTCAATCGAACGTAATTTGTGCCACTCTGCATTACTTTAAAAAAAATCGTCTTTATAAAACAATGTACGTGAAAGAGGGTGGGTAGAGACAAATGGTTTCATTTTGTATGCGTAAAAAGATGACGAGGACAAATTTTTGAACGAGTAATTCATCCAGGTTCGCGATGAGAATTCATCGGCAAAGACCATTATTGCAGCTGTTTCGTAGCAGCAGCTCCGTGACAGTTTCATCGTACATGCTGTGCATGAGTTTAATAAAACCCGGGAATATATCTTTCGCGTTAAACTCGCGAACACGTGTACGTACAACTTCCGGTTCCTAACTCCGTTTCCTGTGGCTGACAGTCCGATAATTGCGATTCATCACGGGGAAACGTGCATAACATACTCACGGGTAAAACGTACGAAGGACAGTAATACACGTGCGCTTAACCGCGAATCAAGTATTCAGCGAAGTAATTACTTTAAATCGGACAAATTGCAATACCGTTTCTCTAAAATGAGAGTCACATCTTTTACGAAGGGTAACACGTGAAGGGGGACATTACGATATCTTTGCGGTTCACACAAATGCAAGTGAGGGAAGCCGAAACATCGAATTTATCGTATTTAATCACGACTCACGTCGATCTCCCTTTGTATTCGAATCATACAACACCAAGCCTAGAACATACACGAATTATACCGACACTAAAGAATCTCTAATTCGAGGAACAAGTAAAATTGCGATTAGAAGCTTTAGATAACAATTCCTCATCGGTGGCGTACGAATTTTCACGTACGGTTCGATGATAGATAGAAATTCTGGAATACTCGAATGAACAGAAACCCGGCGATAGTCGGATGATAAATTTGGGCGTCTTACCCGTTCGTCGTCGCGAAAGTTGGGCGACAGGCTTCCAGGCGAGTAGCGGAATTTCTCGTCCTGCGGAATACCGTTCGACTGCACGACCGTCTGCGAGAGGCTGTCGGGAAAAAATACGTTCTCCTTGCTGTCGGTGTTTAGCAAGCGACGTAATTTCGCTTGGAGCTGATCGCCGCCGGTACTGCTCGGCGGTCCCGAGATCGCTCGCCGCTGCGGCACAGGAACCAAGCGCGGACTCTTCGGTGGCAGTGCGGGTGGCAGTGTTTGTTGCGGGCTCAGGATACCGTCCGCTATCGAACATAGTCGAGACTTAATCGATCGAACCGAATTGGACGAAAGTGCCAGACTCGGCGGCCACTCGAGATCCTCCGAGAGGATCAATTTCAATTGTTGCGTGCGGATTCGAGTGGCTGACGAAACGAATCGTTCCACGAGGAACCTCACTTCACTCGAGCTTTCAACGAGCGGGTCTACGTTTAATGAACGTTCGACTCGTCGGCCACTCCAAGTACTTAGAAAGGATTTCTGTTGTTCCGTGCAGGGGGATCGCTCGTTTTTCGACTTCGTTTCGCAAATAGCAGATATTAGCGATTCTCTTATAGATCTATTCTACGTCGGACAGAAATGATCAGTATGGGAACTTCTTTTCGTTAGATTTCTCGATGATACGCGTGACTCGGTCTTTTGGAAATAATGCGTTTGGAAACAGTATCGTGTGTCGCGAAAATAATCTGCCGGAAAGTAATCGTGTGAGCACGACTTTAGTCAGAAACGAGGTTTAATAAAACTTTCTCAGTTCGCTATATTTACGATCGCATAAACATGTTTAATACGTTCGATCTTTTAACTCGTACGACTCGACGTAATGCTATAGCATTCGTACACCTGTGAAACTGAAACTGCTGACGGGAAACGTTCGTTTCAGAAAGCGACGTCAGAAAAATCGTAAAAGCGCGCTGCTAAATTCGCAGGAAAAATTGATCCACGAGAAAAATATGAAATAGTCGATTAACCAAATGAACCATAGAAGATGGTGTCTAAAAAATTTGCTATGACCCGGAAGATGGACTCCCCAGCGATTCAATCTAAATAGAGATTCATGCGGCAATTTCGTAGGAAACAGTTTGTCACGTTTTATGTCTGCGACGCGTCTGTAGGAACATAAAGAACAGTGGAAGCTTTCGAAAGTGCTCAGACGACCACTTATAGCTGTTTCCTTGATGGCAACTTGCCCACCGAAGAAACGAGGAAACACGTGCACGATCAAAACGATTCTTAACACGTTCCCTGTCGGCCGCGTATACCAATGCGTGTTCACATCTTTTTCGTCCGACGATCGACTAGCGTCGATTAGTTTACACGAATAAATGATCAAAACGATCATCATTGAAATTTCTATTCCGAAGAAATAAAATTGAACGGAGAATAAAAACATCGGAATAAGAAAAGAAAGAAAGAAAGAAAGGAAGTTTTTCAAGAGACTTACGCCTGTCCTGCTCGTGGCACGACGCCCAGCAACAGGGCGGTGTCATCGGACCAGGTGCCAGCTGCGACGGCGACGTCGGTTGCATCGAACAGGTCGACGTGTTCCCGCATTTCCTCAGCAATCTGGGTGGCGCGCTGGGTGCGCTCAGCTGAGAAACTTGAAGATGACCGCTGTTCTTCAGCTCCTGCTTCCGATCGAGCACGGTCTCGCTCTTCACGTAGAACGCCTTCGTCTCTTGGAGGATCTCCACCGCGCTCTTCCGCTTCCCTGTTCGCAACCGGACCACTCGTAAACGACACTCGAGTAAAAACGGTAAATAGCCTGCTTCCTGTAAACGCATACTCGACCGACCAGGCACGCCCGACGAGACGGGGCCAGCCACGTGCTCTGGCACGAGCCTCTCGGTCACAATAAGCGACTTTTATCGCGCGAGAGAGCGAAGAGCGACGAGCAGTACACGAATAGAATCGCCGGAACGCGAGAATAATTTGTAAATCTACGGAACGAACATTGAGAAACGCGTTCAATGACTCTAATCGTATCTGAGTAAAGTCTGAAATGAATTTCATTGCTGGAATCGGTGGCACAATCATTTGGTTCGATCGCTCGCTCCCGGCACGGAACCCGCGACTTCCAACTAGTCGATCTACTTATTACTGTTCACTTGAAACTTGCATCCGGCTCAAATGAATAATTCAACGGTCGACTGTTTAGTTTCAGTTTTATAAGTACTTCATTATACAGCGAGATTATTATTTGCAACAGTTGGATTAATTCGACCGTGGCTGAGCCTCTGTTTGCGTTTTCCCTGTTGCCCCCCTTTCGCGAATATTCGCGATGAAACTGGCTCTTGAACAAAGTCCGAGCGCGCAATTCCAGTTTAATTAGCCTGTTTTAGTGGCAATTTATTGCCCGAAGAGCATCGCTCGTCTCAGCACTGGTTCCGTCGAGTATAAAATCGTTCGATGTTATAAAGATGGTCCCGAATATTCTTCAAAAGTTAAGGAACAGACCAAAGGGAACGAGACGAGGGAAAGAGTTCGAATTTATAAACCTACGTTTCATACGTGAAATTCGTTTTACGACGGGTCGACGCTTTTACGATGAGCCATATCCCGCGGACATAATTTACGCAGAAAAATCGTGTCTCTCGACAGCAGTCATGCTTCACCCGCGAACATAACGTTGTATTAAATTGCACAAGAAAATTCTTACGCGGTCGATTCTTCCATGCACGGTCCCGCGACCGCTCGGGGTATAATATGAGCCCATCCGACGTATCGCGTGTCCTCAAAAATCGATGGAACAGGAAATTGTATTCGAAAGCGAGCATGATGCAACGTTAATCAGCAAAGCTAACGTTACGTAACGAACCGCTGCCGCGAATTCCACGCAGAAACTTGCGATTCGCGAGTCGAAGGAAGGAACGGGGGGAGGTACATTTTGCTTGTGAATCGAAGTGTAGTGCCTATTTCAAAAGCCGGACAAAATATTACGAGTAAAAAAGGTGGCGTCGTCGATGGTTTCACTTTAACATAATTTCCGGGACAGCTACCGACGCTGCCGCTGGTTGCATCGCGGCGAATCGCCGGAAACGATGAACAAAAAATACAATTGACTGGCTCGTTCGGGAAATGGTACTGGTAGAAATCGTAGGACGAACATTGCAAAATTAATTTATTACGGAGGAATGCATTCTTTCCTTCAGCGAACCAGTCATGAAATTCGTGTAGGAAGTAATAATATTCGCTAGGCCAATTATAAACGACTTAAATATTAATTTTCTTAACGACGCGTACTACGTTTTTCGAGTACGTGTCGAGGTAGAAATGAAAGATCTCATTTCCCGAGGCGCGCAGGTTTAGGCATGAACGCGAACGACGTCAAAAGCAATATCCGAGCCGGTTCGATAGAAAAAAAAAGCGTGGATCAAAATGACGGGACGGGGAACAGTGAAACAAAATCGGGGACGCGCGTATATGTACATATTTGCCATGGGGAACGGTTTTCGATCGGCGATACCGTCGCGCTGATAAACGATAGCTACCTACGTAGCGCAGTTGAAGCCGGAAGTTCTGTAGGCGTGGAAGCTTTCATACTGATTAACATTAGCGTTTTCGAGCGCCGGCGATACCGGGAAAAATGTTTCCACACCGGCGAACCGAAGTAACGAGATTACTTAGTCGCCAGGAATAAACGAAGGACAAATTATGCGTAAAGAATCACCTCGATCGAGGATGCTACCGCCGCGTGCCGTACCGGATCCTTATGAATTATTCATTGCTCCTGGTTTAATTGCGTTGCCAACTTTTATCGGCGGGAATCAATTTCGTCTCGTTGATTTAACGAATCGTGTCCTTTTCACGTTCAGACGAGACGATTACAAGTTTAATCATTCAACTCTCACCGTGCAAAGATCGATCGGGTAAAATTTAGCGTCTGCTCGATTTTCGATAGTTCGTGTCTGAATGGTTTAATTTGGCGTGTTTAAAAAACTATAATTCCTAATGAAAAGTCGAATGATTTATAAAATGGTCTCGCACGATTTCGTGGGCGGTGCTCGTCTTCCACGCCTATGGGCCTCGCGGCTGTGGATCGACGACAGTGGTGCACGTGTACGCACTTTACACGCGCGGCCGGGTTAAAGTGTCTCGTTGCCACTCGTCGGAGAGGCCGAGAGGAACCCGAGCCTCGGAGGTTTAACGACTAGCAATCAGACATCTGCTGCTTCTCTCCCGTTTTCGCGTGCCACGCACGTCGATGATCGACGACGTTCGCTTGACACGCCTTGGGGATTTGATACCCCCGCGATATATCTACGCGCACATGTAGGGAGAGGGCAACGAGGAATCGATTGCCCGAATTACCGCGTGACAGTTTCAATTTGAAATATGACAGAATCGCTCTGATCCATTGTCCCAGCCGTTTAACGTCGGAACGTTCCGTCTTCTGTATCGTAAAATGGAACAGAAGATTCGATATGCGAGCATATATACGCTTAGCAACAGTAGAATCTTTCTATCTAAAGAATCGGAGAAAGAAATCCGAAAGATCGAGACTTTATGAACCGTTTAGTCGACCGTCATATTTCGTATTTACATTCTTTAGGGAAGGAAGCTGTGCAGGCGAAACGATTCGATCCGACTATGGCGTGAGGAAACGAATTTACTCTTGATCGAAGGTCGAGGAACTCGCGCGAGGCAAACAGTTGGTCGTTCGCACCCTTCAGAGAAAGAAATCGACTCTGAAGCTTCTTAAACAGTGACGCTTGTTAAGCTCGTTCTCCGACACGAATCACTCGACTCGGTCACGGTAGCCGATGACATCTGTTTGACACACTGTGCTCAACAGACGTTCTTTTCGAACGAAACACTGGCTGCAATAATAAACGCGTCGGGGATGGAGATAAGAAAGAACATGAGCTGGCACAAAGTCAAACGATTCTGCGAATGCCACGTTACTACCAAGGGTTCAATTTTCATTCCGAGGAAAAACTGTCGTATAAAAAATCACTCGAATCGTGTTAAGTAATTTTTAATTAAAATGCAGTAATCTCTTTTTGCTTGCCTGTTTAAAAAAGAAAAACGCGATCATCGATTTTACATATTCGTTATAAAGGGAAAGTTGCTGTCCCCTGCAGATTCGAAGTGCTCGACACTGTAAAGACACCGTTTTATTTGTTCTCTCGGTGCTCTGCCCGTGAAGGCAGACGTTCATTAAGAAAAAAATTGCAACCGGTATAAATACCAGCGTTCGCAAAGCGTCTTTTTATACGCCGATTTCCTCTCTCGGGTTCAGAGCGAAGTGAAACGTAAACCGAAGGGTACCGCGCGATAATGAAACGTATCCTCGACCTTCACCCTCGTCGCGTGCCCCGGGTGTTCCACGTGTTTAATTATAAATCATCGATTCTGTTACCGGTGTGATCGGTGTGCCGTTGATGATTCCTGACGTACGGAGGCGCCGGATGCCTGGTCTGCATGTTCCAATACGTGTTCTGACCGTTGTTACAAAAATTATTGACCCGCGGTTGCTGCGAGGGCGACGTCTGCTGCTTGCAAGGCAACCTGGCCATGGCAGTCATCATTTTTCTCTTCACACCTCCATACACGGCCAAGGCTCAACGGTTCATCGGGCCCCTGCTTTGTTCCTCCGTCGTTTCAACCCCATTTTCGTGCGATCGTCTGCTCCCTGCGAAATAAAAATCATCCCTCGTTTAATCATTCACATCGGTCCGAAAAGAGTCGCATTCCTTTATGAAGGACGCATTGAAATGGACAATACAATTAGTTTAATGGATTTCATCTGCGCGTCGAAACCGTCGGGTATAAAGTAAAAAATTCCGAATCGTCGTTTCCGGTTCCACTCGGAATTATCGAACCCTCTGATGCATTATTCACTCGAATAATACGGATCCATTAGAATATAATTTACACGGAGCCGTGGAGCGCGTCTCGAGCCTCGATCAAAATATTCATAGCGCTGGAATCACGGCACGTTCCGCTAAAATATTGCATATTCCATTCTGATTAACATCCGATCACGATCAGTCGAATCCGCCGTGTTTGAAACTTGCCGACGAGATCGGTCAGGTCTGACGATTGGAGACGGAGAATAGTTGTGAGACCGGGAGAATTAAACCAGCCGCAGGCGTAAATCGTGTGAAGTACCAATACGTTGAACAGTGAAAGCCGACCATCTTCGTAACAGATTACTAACCGCGTAACTGTTCTAGGAAAAATATGACACACGCGGTGAAAGCGATCGTGCGGTCGTTCGTTCTATAAGTAAAGTAAAACTAAAATTAGATATCGATGGGAAATAAAGCTCGGCTAACGAGCCTAACGACTTTCCTCGGTTAGTTCCTAGCCAGTGTTCTCTTGCCGCGTCGAAAGTTGGACAGGTTCGAGAATCTCCCACGACGCAGGTCGAGCGAACAGATCAAACGATTTCGCGAATTCGCTAGATCCGGAATACGTTGTAGAAATAAAATAATGTCCATCGAGTGACGAGCGTTCACCTCGACGTCGGCTCGCATTGTTTGAAATTCTTTTTCCATCGTTTGTTGCCAACCGGCTGAATCACGCTTCGCTCGTTCCGTACGAAATCATCGCGGAACGCGCGAAAATTCCATCGTAATGGTCATTACTAGCATTTCTCTTATTTCGTCGTTCTGTCGAGAGATTTGCGAAACAACGATTTCTCGGTAAATCGCTTAAATGACACGGATGAATAAAATCGTACGCAACACGAATCAAAGTCGAACGATGCCGCGCTCGCTTATCGTACCGTGTGAGAAATATTATCATTCCGGAAAGAGCATTGTTCCAGTGGTCTTATTAGACCGACTGGAAACCGACGATTCAAGATAAACGAGTAAAAGGGCTGTCAGTGCAAGACATGAACAACGCGTATATACAGAGTGGGCCGATAATCGTAATACAACCGGGCCAGGGGGTGATCGCCCCCGCCTGGTGGTACTACAATTTCTGGACCACTATGTATATTTACGTACATAATAAATAAATGCACGTATCGATAATCGGGTTAAAACGCTGGACAACGAATACAGCAAGAACTCGTATTCATTTTTTGTATAGAGATATCAGTGCACGTATGGTAAAAGGAGAAATACGAAGTGAGACGATCGATCGTTAGAGAACAATGGCAGCTCGCGGTTTTATCAGGGAAATGAGCAACGTTATCAATCGGAAACAGTATTATTTCAAGGAGTAGCGTTGGTAAACGACGCGAGAACATCGAATCGAGTGCCATACATCTATCTTTACGACTGTCCGCGCCGTCAGCAGTGCAGAAAAGAGACGCGCAGTCTAGGATAAAAGCTCCGAGATAAAACGCGACCGATGAATCACCGTTCCGAGCGTATCGACGAACAAGGGTTAAGGATCTATAGGCTATACACTTAAACAATTACAACTAGCATGTTGAATTTGTTATTATACATTCCTATTGCT
>NW_017180369.1:625342-637357 GCF_001652005.2 Ceratina calcarata
CTCATTAAATATCGAAATTAGAAGATAAATGCACTATTTTTAATTATTGGAAATGCGTTTTTCTAAGGTTACATAAAATTTGGGATTGACTGTATAGCCAATACATCCTTAAATCGTTCCATTCGTCCAGTTCCGTTCTTCGACTCTAAATCTGACACTGAACGACATCCGAGGAACGTATTATCCTAACGAATTTTTTATCGTACAGTCGAGATCGTTTCTTTATCGAATCACTGACATTTTGAACGCACGTGTGCTCTCATGGGGTGCAAATATAAATATCGGTAATTCCGTCCTTTAAAGGTTTCTATCGTGTTGCCGCGTCGCGCGAGCTCTTCTCCTTTGACTTTGACACGATAACGGAGACCTATGCCGACGAGCACGAGCTCCGTTTTACCCGTGAACATGAGAAAACTTTGTTTGCCGTCAGAGCGTCCCTTCGAAGGGATCGGTGGTAGTGAACGAAGTTAAGGAAGGACGCGCGTACGACGTACGTCCTCGTCGATGTAAAATTAACGAGCTCGACGACGTCGATCTGTCGTCTTCGATACTTTCCAGCGTCGTGTATTTTTGTTCTTTGATTGATCCGCAGTGAAAGCGAAAAAAGTGCGATCGTGTCATTAAGTTTCACCGCGCTTCTGCATTTTCCTCGCGCCGACAGGAAACGAGAAAATTGTAGACAGGTTTTAATAAAACGAGAGATCGAAACCGATGACGTCGGGTAATTCAGGTTCCGTAGTTAAGTCCATAATTCAGACGCGACATCGTCTAATTATACCGATCGGTACAACGTACCGAATCTTCATAAGCGTGAGCGTCGCGTATCTGCGAGTCCGAACAACGTCTCGTTTGCACGGTGACTTTTTACTCAGGCTGGCCTTCGAGGACGAAGGCTCACGACCCGAGATACTGAAAAATCGGAACAGAAAAGATCCTTGGATAAGCGTTGCCAAGAATTTTTGCACTGAGAACGCTTTCTATCGGATTTCCGGTCATTCCGAACGAGATAAAAACGGTCGTAATCGATGACTCCTGTTTAGTCGTATCTCTCTTGTCTTTTAAAATCGTTTCTACTGAAGACACGGAGAAACTATGACGAAGTTCGTTGTTATCTGTCCGTGGGAAATGTTAGAACGATTAGATTTTCTCCGCATATTTGCTCCTTTGTTTCGAAGATTTGTATCGTGAATCAGTAAATGAATCTTATAAAGAAAAGCGCATTATTTATACGTGACGCATCATGAGAAATGCACCTGAGACTCGATAGAATGGAATCAGGATCATTGGCAAAGCTCGAATTCTTCCCGGATGCACTTACGTAGACTTGAAATTAAAATTCTGTATTTCGAAGTCGATGATTTTCATCGATCCTTGATCGATGACGTACGAAAAGATGGTGTTTACGCGTGGCAGACCGAACGAGGGACCGTCGGGACACTCTGTGCACTCGTGAACGAGCATGTGCGCAAGAATGTGGTGCACCGAGACGGTCGCGAGGGAATGCCTGCCGCTTTCACGTGTACACGCGATCGTGCGCACGGTTTCACGGGTTATTTGCATAGTCTGCTCGAGCGTCTGGTGGCCGGGAGCTGACTACGAATTCTTGCTAGGGCAGCTCCCCATGTCAAGTGCAGCTAATTCATCCCGTCGACTGCCAGGGGCTCCAGCCCCGGTCTGGTCCTCGGCAACCCTTCCGATATCAACGGCCAGCGAGGAAAACCGGTATTAAAAAGTAGACGAAGAATATACGATTTTTTAATCGTACTCGTTTAATTACTGTACACGTAGAAATTCTAGTAATTAATGACAAATCAGTGGAATTAATTTTAAACGTATGAAACATTCTCAGTCCTCGAGCTTTTATACAACGAGGGTTTGTTTTATATCCTGGTTAATAAGAAATGAGATTTGAATATCGCTCGGTCTCGTACTAAAGTAGACGTCGACCGGATCGAACCGAGGACTTATGACACAACTCCGTAGTCTTCTTGGTAGTCTCGTGGCCTCGATAGCTTTATCGACGCGTCGCAAAATACCGAGCAAACATTCAGAATAGAAATGAAATTCGCGCGAAACGTACGATCGAAATAGGCTTCTTAACCGTCTACCGAAATACTGTTGGTCGTTCGTAGCACTGGAAAAAATGTACTTCTATAAACGGTAGGCTTGTACGTTCATGGGAAACGTGGAAGAGTCTGCCGAACGTTTTCGTTACAATACGTTGTTTTGCACGTGGTACAAAAGGTAATTGTTTCACGTGTGTAAAACGTGTTTTTATCCCGTTAAGTGGAGCATGTCAGACCATGATGAACTGTTGTAACTAACGGAAATACTGGGTCGTTTCGCGAACTTTTGACGAACCCAGTTGCTCGTAAAACTGTGACTGATAAAATCGATAAGCCGCGCGTACGTACAGACCCGGTTTTACACACGTTTAATTGTTAACTAAAATCGTCGAGAGAGAAACGGTTTGGTGGTCGTCGTGTGCTCGACGAAAAGCTCTTTGAAAAATGAGAGACGAGGCGGTGTCCCGGCTAAGAATAGCCGACGGTCCCTCCGCGAAAGGCTCTCTGGTCGGAGGCGTGAAACGAATTCGCCTAGGAGGCGACGGTTTATGGCACACGCGTCGATTGACCTACATCGTTGTGTCACGGGAAGAGATGCCTGGGGCTGAATTACCGGAACACCGACCGAGGGCAATGGTCGAGCGTGAGGGTGACTTAATTAGCCAATTATTGTCATCGCAAACGGGACGAGCAGGGGGGGACAAAAGGAGCACACGGCCACCGGGCCTAACGACCACCCGTCGTCGCGACGGTCCTATGGTCAAACGTTCGACAAAGAAAATTGACCCTGCGGAAAATTGCCAAGTGCGAAACCTGTGAAACGGTCGTGTACAGCGGCCGTACGCTTGTAAAGTCAATTTCTACCGTAAACGTGTGAAACGGTGATTCTGAACAGATTGAAACAAACGTCAAAGTGCAGAGTACATGATTTACGACCGACAGTAAAGACCGAACATTTCGATTTATACGTCTAATCGACGATCAGTGTCGTAAATTAAAAATTTGACGTATAAATCGTGTCCTCGAAACAACGTATACCCTATTTCTATTTAACGAGCATCCGTGCGGTTTACGCTCGGCCCCGGGTAAATTCAGGACAAAGCGCGTAGACGTCAGCTTCATCCTTGAACCGAGACCGTTCGGATTTTCCAGGCTCCTCTCGTAAACCGGGCCAAAGTTTACGCGTTCCCGTGCAATTTTCACGGTGGGTCGCGTTCAGGGAGATATGCGTCCATGGGTCGGAGGCGTGAAAATTCGAAACAGATGTCGGGGAATGAAAGTAGATACAAGACGAGTTCGAGGAAACTCGACGTCCTTTGGGATCCTTGTCAGCCATTGCGTGGCTCATTGGCGCACGTGCTCGCGTCGTAATGCATATCTCGACACCGAGATGGCAAACGGAATCTGTCTACTGCGAGACGTTAATTACTAAGCGTGTTCATACGCTCGCAGGCATCCAACGTGGTAACATTTGATATTCGATGAAGGAGAAGTCCTATTGAGAGTGCGAATGGATATTAAATAAATGAATACACCGACTGGTCATATTTATTTTATATGTACGTCGAGGAAAAATTCTTATAATAGGAACAAAAGAATAAATGTTTTTCGATACTTAATATCGAAAGATGAACGCCGCATGATTATAGCGGCGACCTTGACAGTCCAGAGGAAGTGAAAGAAAAAGAGAAAGGACGATGGTTACTGGTTGCGCGTGTATATCGGTTCTGCTGTCACCGATTTCCGGCTTGGTTTCGACAAGATATCGGACCAACCGGTCAGTGAAAAATACAAGTTCCATCGACGCCCAGCTGATATGCACGGCAACGATTCATTCATTCATTCACACCAGTTCTCGTTCTCTCTCTCTCTCTCCTTTTCCACCGGTTTGATCTCTCTCTCTCTGTTTCTCTTCCTACGCGAACAGACGGATTTGTGCCTAGCCCCTTTCTCGATCTCATGTCAGCTGCTCCACCGTTATTTATTGATCGCGAACCATTCGGGGATTTCTGTTACTGGTAAACACACGCGTGTTGGTACAACAAGTACCTACGCGCGTCGAATGTTTGCGCTCGAAAGTATGCATAATATTATGGAAAAATATTTGCCATCGCTAATGGAACGGTCTCTGCTTCGATGACTGTAGACGGTTCGAAAGGTTCGCTGGAAACGATTATATCTAACAAATGTCGATTATTCGTTGTAAACGAATGATCCGTGAAACGGCCGCGAAGTCGAGTGCCGCGTCGATCACGAAAATAACATCGCCGGACGTGTACGGGCTGTTTCATTTGAAATTCATCGATCGACTGACCGCGCGTGGCTATACGCGGCCGTAAAAACGGAGCGACCGATAATGTAAGAATGGATCTGCGTTCTGAATCTAGTTCATAACCGAGTATAATAGCGGCGGTTGCGACACAGTGGAAACCGGGGTACCAGCGGAAATTTCTAAGACGATCCGAGGACGCGATCGACAAAAGCGGAAAACGCGAACCGTCGCAATTGTTTCTGTTTGAACAAAAGACGTGTCTAGGAATTCCTAGGGACTCCCCAGGAGTTCTTTTTCTTCCGATTGCAGTCGAGGATTTTTGAAACACGAACACGTCTCGAACCTTGCAATTAAAATTAATTAATAATATAATATAAAATAATATTAATAATTTAAAACAACAATTATTTATGTGGGATCTTAGAAAAATAGACAATCTTTCACGTTAATATTTGCTATATTTATATTCTTACAATATGTAAATTATGTAAATCCCTAGGAGTTCCTAACGGGGAAAACATCGGGAAAACGCTTGTTCTTGTTCGATGCAAAAACGGCAATTGTACGTACGATGTGAATGGGAAGAGGCGAATCGTTAAAAATATTCGGAGAGCAAAACCAGTTTTTATATCGTTGATGTCATTTCATTGAACCGCAGCGATATCACGTCGACCTGTTGCATCTTTCAACCGATGATCGAATCGATTCCGCGTTTACGCGATAATTGGTACGAGCGTAAAGGAATTCGTAGCAAATGTACATCGAATTTTAAATGATCGAGAAACTAGTCCTTTCCAATTACGTGCTCCAGCAGCACGCGTCTATGTTTGAAACATTAATTATCCTGTTTAATTAGATTTAATTAAAATCGAACATTAATACGTCGTCTATGACCCAGAAAATCATCGACTATAATCATCGCCTAATAATCAGAGCTAAAAATTATACAGAGCGATGAAATGTTTCCTCGGTTGTTACAATTAATTATAAAATCTTTCGTCTGACATTAGAATATCGTTTCTTGTAGTACTTTCGTTCGTTCCTTCGACTCGAACTCGTAGCTAAACACTGTTTGTTGGAGCCCCAGCAAACGTTACGTCGACGAGACTAGCCGACATAGAAACAAGAAACTCGGTCAAGAAGCGACCCATTGAAAATCGTGCGAGGAGACTGTTCGAAACCGACGCATACCTTCGGTAAACATGAAAAGGTATGGGAACGTCGGAGCGGCGAAGTAGCCACGTTTCGTCTCTGTTTCATTACGTACGTACGTACACGCGCCCATGCCGAACCTGGAGGATCGATAGCACGCCAGTTTTTCAAGCCCGGCCGCCTATTTCCATCTCGCTTTTGACATTGAATTCGCGTCGTGTCGCGAGGAACAAAAGGAGATAGGGTCAGCGCGCGCGGCGCGGTGGAAGAAACACGAGCGCCGATGTACCTGCATGAACGTGACGAGGAACGGCTCCGTGGGAAAAAGAAAAAAATAAAAAGAATTTTCCCGGTCTCGAATCGTTTATCCTCGCCGTCGAAGAGAAATGGAAACGGCGAATTCGTCTAAATTGGGACACGCGCACAGTTTCACGTGCATCTGTCGAATAATTTTGCATGCTCGCTGAGCACGTGCTGCAATTCGAGGGTACACGTTTCTCGAGAAACGGGAAACCGTTTCGACAGACAATTAATTAATAAAATGTATGAAACGAGTTTCTCTCTTAAGTCGTATTTTTTTAAGTTGGAGTCGTGGCACTCCGCATGAATCTGAGAAACGTATTGTTTTAATATTAAAATCAGGGGGTTTCGAAATACAGTGGCTGAGAATTTATAATGATAGGCAGGAAAATACAGAGTAAATATCTTCGAAGAATGACGCGACGAGGACGATCTTTTAGTGTTTCGTCGACGAGAAGTTACCAAAGAATATTAAATGGTTTACGTACTTTAGAAAGAGTGTTAATTTCCTGTGCTGCCAACAGACGAATCGACGCCATGTGGCGTGGCACATGGCAGTCTCGTGAATAAATAACGTTGCTTCCCTTTATTTCTTCTTCCTTAGAGAACTATTTATCCCGTCGTTTTATTGACTCGAGTCTATTCGTGACGGCGATGCTACGAAGGAAACTGGAATTTCGATATCAGTTTCTCATATTGTTGCCCGTGTATAAAATACTGCTTCGATCCACGGTCCATAGATAGCCCGGTTAACCGTATCTCTTCTCTTTTCGAAACGGTCGCGTAGTCATAAAAGGCTGGACAGGAAAACAAGCGCGGAAAATGTCATGGCCTCGTCTCCTCGAGCTTGTATTGAGCCACCGAGCGTGTATAAATACGTACACGGCGTTAAGCAATTTCGCTGAACGCGTTTCGAATCGTTTCACCGTCGTCGATGATACAAGTCCTTTTTAAATCGTTTCTATTAGCCTCCTATCCTTTTGCTCCGTAAACCGACGATAAGATTATGCAATTTTCTCTAGTATTATTTGTTTATGCGCATATCAACGTACTCGACGATAAAAAATATTTGTGAACTGATCATGTTTTACGGAATAGTGTAACAAAGTTTTGTCAGAATTTTTATCAGATTCTGCGAGCGTTCATCAAACTGATCCCCGTTTTATCCCGCGAATCTGAATGTATCCACGTAACGTTTCTCTCGCCGTCGGGGAAAACGAATCGCTTCCGTTATCGACTCGATTTCGGCTAGTCTAACAGCGGGCGGATAAATGAACAGCTGGTTAAATTAAAACCGAGAATGGAGGGGAACGAAAAACGGCTGTCGAAAGCTACTAGAAAATGGTGTTCCATCGTTCCGTTATCGTTGCTGTGGAAAGATAAACGACGCGAGAGAAGAGAGATAACGCGGTCGGTCCTACGGTGGAGAAATAATTTTTTATCTAACGCGTTCGTGAGATTATTCGAGAGAGACGGACCGCGAGGAGGCAGGCGGTAGGTGGATCGTAGAAAGTAAACGAACTTGCCGCCGCGTCCGACCGCGGAACTGCACGGGAGATCGGAGTTTCCTGAAAGAAAAATTCGTCAACCCTTTTGCGAAGAGACTTCGTTCGTTTCGCTCGAACGGTCAAATGATCGGATCAAAGTTTCCCTTGCGAGACTCGATGATTCTAAATCCGTTCTTCGATGCTTTCGCGTCTGTACGCTTATGGATCGGCAGAGAATTTTTCTGGAGCACCGGGACAGTCGAGTTCCTCGGTGTGCAATCGGAACGATTTGAAATTTTAATTTGTAACGGGCGTAGAACGCACCCTCGCCGCTACTCGCTCGCGCGGGTCGCGATAAGCGAAAGAATTTTCTGCACGCGACCACGCGACAGTATTGATCAAAACGAAACTTGAGGTTTGCGACTCGTGGTTGTTACAACCCCTTCTACGTTTGAAACGCGAGCAGGAACGGAGGCTCGAATAACTGCGCTCGTGAATTCAATCCCTCCTGACTTCCAACTTTTCTTACCCACACGTACACACGCCTGTGCTTCCTCGGTAATTCGAAAGCGAGCAATTCTTTTCCTCCGAAGTTTAATAAGTCCGACTCGACGTAAAGCTTGAAACACGTACGAACAGGTGTTCGTACGACTCGTAAAATAAAATCCTAAGACTGTGAAACTATTATTCGCTGCTCGTTTCCCTGCGTTCTCGAAATGATCGAGTCAGTTCGACTCGAGATTTATCGACGATTCATTTCCGACGGCTACGAACAACGGCGCCGTCAGACATCGCCGACAATTCGTGCTTTTGTTACTCCATCGGCAACGATTTTATGAAGCTGTTCGTTTTATGAAACGTCTCTAAACTCGATTCACGAACGGAAGTCGTCGGAAACGATCATCGATGATCTCGAAGCGACCGCGTCGAGACACGGTCTAGAGTGCCAAGGGAGGCGCGATTGCGAATTTGCTTTTAGAGGCGAGGGAAACGAGAAAAGAGCGGAAAAAGCGAGAGTGAAGAGAAGAGGAGCCGTTGTTCGCGTGGGCAGAGGCAGGCCGCTTATCGTCCGTTGAACAACCGATATGCGAGCAACGCGTCTCCACTCGAGATGCGTTTCGGGTGATCGATCTCATGTGAAAACGGCCAGGCCCGACAGGGCCGGACAACGAGCACTATCGAAACCAACACAGATTTCGAGTCATTTTAACTTTAATTTTATTAACGGGTAGAACCCTTTTTGTTACATAAATAATAGTAATTAATACAGTTCTGTGCAGCAGAATAACAATAAATAAAATAAGACAACAAGAAACATGGAAAAATAGTAGAGTTGAGGTAGATATCAGTTAAGGGAAGTAAGTGACTTTAATTCCGAACACCCGATTGCCCGCATCGTGTGCTCAGAATCAACGAACGACGTAATGTCTGTCCTCTTGCGATCAAATAGTTCGAATCATTCGTGCGATTAATATTGGCACTTCGAATATTCAGTATTTTCAATGATCTCAGATGAACGATGGATTTTGCGGTTTTCCTATGTAGATATTAAATGGTTAGGAGTTTGTACATAAGGAATTGTATGGATGATAGGTGAGGATGGATCGACTAAAACGAATCCTACTTGCAAGTCTGCAGTTTTTAAACAGAATTCAAATGTAAATTTATTTAGAGTCTAGATACAGCAGATAGGTAATTGGAACGGTGTTCAAAGCGCTTGTCGTTCGTCGCTGAAAGTTAAAGTGTGGTCACGCTCTCGGACGAGGAAGCTGTCGGTGGCAGCCGGTCGGTTCGTTTTCACGCACCGAACGACATAACGACACGACCACGTTCCTTCTCCTTCTCCTCCTTCTTCTTCTTCTTCGTCCTCCGTTTTTTCCCTACTTTTTCTTCTCTTTTACCTGATCTCGAGTAGTACGCTGGACCCTTGGATAACGCGAGTCTCTACGACGCGGTTTCTGTTACACGCGAATTTGTTTCTCACCGTGTAATTGTATGTCGGATCGGCGAACGTAGGAAGCGGAAGAGAGCGACGCGTTAAGGTTCGTTACAACCTTGTTACGAGATAGACGGTCGCGAAACGGGAGTAGTGACACCGTATGAACAACGTAATTCTTATAAATCTATTCTCGATTGTAATATAATATTTCCAATGGAATTAAGTAACGTATGATTTAATTATTGTACGGATTAAAACAACGCGGCTCACGTCGACCGGCACCGCTCGCATTAAGCGACTCATTAAACGAATTATCAATTTATTTAATTTAAATACGGTTTCCGATGCAACTTCTTTTACATCTCGATCGAAGTTTGAGCGAATTGTTAAATCGTCGTCTCGAGATGTAAGAGAGTTCGAATAAAAAAAGAAAAAACGTGAATAGAAAAGAACTGAAATCTTGAGACGTAGCGGAATAAACGTGCACCCGTGCATGGCAACGAGGATAATACAGCTAGTTTTTCAGTTTTACTTTGACCGAATCGCTGGTTACATTTTTCTCGGATGAAAACAAGAGTACAATCGGTCCAGCGTTTCGTGACAGCGAGCTCCTAGCGGACGTTCGAATTCCGCGATTGCGTTAATCGTAAAAAGCATACGAAGCAATTAAGTACTCACAATTGATGTTGCCGGGTCAGCATGATCTCGTCCGAGTAACAGTCACGGATTCGTGCATTTGTACGAGGAGACGATGCGACGAACGCGAACGCGCACGTTCGCTCGGAGCACGGTCGTTCAAAGTTTAACACTAATTTTTAAACGAGAACTCGCTCGGGCGACCGAGGCCGTAAGTTCCGCATCGGCGATATCACACGCGAGTCGTGTACGAGCGCGCACCTCGCGACACTTTCGTATACGGATCACGACGGATCCTGATAACAGTTCACGTTCGTAACACCACTCGGTTTGACATAATTTATCTGGTGACCCCACGACTGGCTGGCTGGCTGGTTGCTCGTCGTCGGCCGACGCAAAGCAACGCAGAGAGCTCGCTGACCGAACCGGATGGTGGGGATGTGTCAGGGAACAGAGAAGCTACATAGACGTTCTCGTGGTTTGTGAGTTTCAAGGTAAAATCGAATTCTTGATTGGCCGGATACATCTTTCACTTCTCTGCTCCTGGTTTTCTTGTATCACAAATCCAAATTTAATTCTAATTCCATCGAGATTCACTGCTCGTTATAGATTAGTTTTTAATTCGATAAAATACGATCTTCTTCGTCGTAATGTCGTACCCGTGATTAATGCTCGGCTTCCGTTTCAATGCGACTTTGTAAAATTTAGGTATTTCGTTCACGTAACGACATGTATAATTAAAAATTAGCGCATATATACTTCTTGCGCCCAGTGTCGTAAGATTTTAGGAATATCAATCTAGCGCCGTGCGTTGAGCAATAGTAGAACTTCAGGTTTTAGTTGCAGGATTTTTAAAATATTAAGAACATCTTTTTAAATAAGATTTGTTTATACGTTGTAAAATAGTCCATGAAACCGTATTAAAAACTTTGAAACATTAAGAAAATACAAAAGAAACAATTAATATTCATGAAATTCAAAATGTCGAATTCATTTTTGTCCAGTATTGCTTTACATGATTTTAAACATTTTTCTCTGTCTGTTACAGATATTTCTCAGAGCTGATAGAAATAATGAAGAGAGCCCTTTGCACTTCTTACGAAACCAGTGTCAGTGATAAAATTAACAGTGATACATTTATAAGCAGTACTTAAACAATCTTCTTTGTACAATTATTGTATAACTAGAAAAACTTGATTAATAAACAATTAGTTTAAATGAAATTCAAACGTCTCGTTACTTACCTTTAACTCTATCCGCATCCAATCCCTTTTCCATGTCATTTTCATTTAGTGTAAGTAGAAATAAGATAGAATAAAAATTTAATAAATTCTTGGAATCGTGACGTCATCACCAGGAGTTAGTGCTACCTCCTATCAACTTATATTCTCCTAATACAAAGTCCGATTTTAGAGAAAAATTTTGCTCTCCGAGAATTCTTGGAAATGACGTCATCAATAGGAGTTAGTGCTACCTCCTATCACATCATATTCTCCTGATACAAAGTCCAATTTGAAGCAAAATTTTTCTCCAAAATCGGACTTTGTATCAGGAGAATATGATAACATAGGAGGTAGCACTAATTCCTACCGATGACGTCATTTCCAAGAATTGTCGGAGAAAAAAATTTTCGTCGAAAATTTCACTTTGTATTAGGAGAATATAAAGTAATAGGAGGTAGCACTAACTACTACTGATGACGTCATTTCCAAGAATTCTCGAATAGCAAAATTTTTCTCGAAAATTGAACTTTGTATTAGGAGAATATGATAGTATAAGAGGTAGCACTAACTCCTGGTGATGACGTCATTTCCAAGAATTCTCAAAGAGCAAAATTTTTCTCCAAAATTGGACTTTGTATCAGGAGAATATGAGTTGATAGGAGGTAGCACTAAGTACTCCTGATGACGTCATTTCCAAGAATTTCGCAGTGCAGAATTTGACATACTTATAGAACTAATTTAATAGTGGTGAGGGCTCTTATTTCGAGTCATAGTTCTCGTTAAGGAATGGGCGTTGGTCATTGTAGGAGTAGTGAATAATTCGACAGTGAGACATATGTTTAAAAGGATCTTTATTTAATTTTTAAACAAGTTACAGAATACAAAAATCTGATATCTATACAATTTCCCTTAAGACTATTACAAATACTTTGCAATGAAA
>NW_017180369.1:639609-643310 GCF_001652005.2 Ceratina calcarata
CATATATACAGTGTGTACATGGTGTACATACATTTGCTATACAGCTTTGACAAATCATATGTTTGTCTTCAAAGTCTGCTGTAAACAAAGATCTACTTGTCGGAATATACGAAATACCTGAAAAAAATGGAGAATGATAGCCCCGTAATATACGGCCTCGAATTTCAAGTACGCAAACACGAGATATTCTAATTAAACGCCTCTACGTCAAATCTTATTCATTTAACGCGATGTACTTCCAAAGAATCTGGAGACCGCGAAGTGCTGGTCGAAACACGTTTTTAATTAATATTTTTACTGACATTTGTAGACGAGAGCACTGTCGGCTCAGACCGCAGAGACGGACATAGTTCGATTTTTGGTCGGCACGCAATCATTGAAATTCAGTAACAATCAAGTTCACTTGGTCGAACTGAACGAGGAAACGGGAAGTTTAAGGACTCAGATGTTTAATCATCCCGTCGGAGAAGTTTGGTCTTTACAAGCTTCTCCGACAGACCCTAGTATATTTATTACATGTTACAATACTTTAAGTGGTAACTATTCCAAACAAAATTATAACAAAACTATTTTAAGAGCGACTAAATTACTGTAAGATTGAACGTCACGCTCTTACACTCAGACGATGGTTCTTGCCACATGAAGGGAGCACTTTGGCAATTGCCACAGTTAAAGGAATATACGAACAACGTCGAGAATCTTACGAAATTAGCAGACATCGATACTACTCCTTATGGCACAGACCTTAAAACGATCGCGTATCATCCCATGGATTCGACGAAAGCCGTTTCCGTAGTCGACAATAAATTTATACTATGGGACCTAACCGATAACGGCCCAAAGGTAACACGAAGTCTTGGAATTCTTCGCCACCTGTTTTACTCATCTACTACTTTACACAGGCTACCACTACGTCCGGAACGTTAGCTAGTAAAGGCCAGCCACGTTTCACAAACGGTAAATGGAACCCACACAATGGTTGCAATCAGTTCGTTACATTAAATGAGAACAATGTTCGCGGATGGGATTTCCGAAATCCTACCGAACCGTCCTGGACGATACTGTCTGGCCATTCTCAAATAATTAGGTATCGACTTGTTCGTACATTTTTATTGATTCGATACGAATAACAGACTTAACAATATGCGCAGGGACTTAGATTTTAACGCAAACCGACAATACATCTTGTCCACGTGTGGAGACGATGGATATATGAAGTTCTGGGACATTCGATCGCCCACAGAACCTGTATTATCTCGCATGGAACACTCCCATTGGGTGTGGAGCATCAGAATCAATCGTTTCCACGATCAATTAGTTTTAACTTCGAGCAGCGACTCGAGAGTAATTTTATGTAGCATCGCGTCGATTTCCTCGGAACCTTTCGGGCACATAGTCTCCGCCGATGATGATTCCGCGCAAAACGATTACGGTTGCAAGAAGGATAAGTAATTATACCGAATATTAACATAAAATATATTTTGTAAAAGCTACGTGCCGTGAAATGGGATTGGATTTTTAGACTAGAAGACGGAGTCGTTGGGAGGTACGAGGAACACGAGGACAGCGTTTACGCGGTCGAATGGTCGTCGGCCGACCCTTGGACGTTCGCTTCGTTGAGTTACGACGGGAGATTGGTATTGAATAAAGTGCCGAGGAAATATAAATACCAAATACTACTCTAAGTGAAACTGTATAAAAAAAATAAAGTAATTTTTATTTTAAAATCGTTCGGAGACTCTACTCGCTACGTTTCTTAATTGTCCGTATACTTTCGACGGGGGGCTACCCAAAATTAGATTACATATAGCCCTTCTCGCCAGCTGTATATTTTCGAACGAACCGAGTATATGGACTTTGCTATCCGCCAACACGACCCTCGTTTTAGTTACGTTTTCTATAGTAAACTTCGTCCTTCCACCTTTTCCAGCTAATCTGCCGATCGCTCTCGAAAGGTGATCACCTTTCAAACGCTTGACGTCTTGGATCTCGAACGTTTCCACGAATAAATTGTCTAACCGTAACAGAGCCAAAGCGTCCTCCACTTCGAAACCGTAGATAAACGCTTTAACGAAGTCTGCTCCTTTTTGCAGATTAGCTATGTCGGGGGTTTCGGGCGACGTTCGCAATTCTACGTTTCGCGTTTTCAAATTGAATCGTATTTGCAGTTGTAAATGCTCGACGATGGGACTGAATATCTTCATCCAGTTCTCCTTTAACGGCGTATATCGATGCGCGGGCACAGACACCTGAAAGAATACAGAGGGAAAAGTCAACTCGATTCTCAGTTGCCCCAGAAACACAAATTCGTAGTTCTCTAGGTGTAAATTACAGTATGGGATTTTTAATTAATCGAATAATTAAGTAATTCAATCATTGAAATCAATGGAATGAAAATCGAATTGTTCGAGCTCTTCAAATAATGCGAATATCTCACCTTTCTCTGTTCACAACCTTCGACAGTCCTAGCCCTTTTCGAAGTTCCGTGTGACTTTATTTTACCTTCCACACCATTGATCACTTCCACCTACGTACGTACATAATTAATAAAGGAATAAAAAAAAAAGCGAACGAAGAAAATCGAACGTGACTTATACAGCAAGCGAATTTCTGTAATTCCTAACCTACGTACTCACTTCCATACGATTGTCATCTGCACTTCGTTTCTTCTTTCCTTTGGGTTCAACAAACTCGGTCGTTGCTGATTTACTTTTCGTATCTTCTTTATCTACACCCATCTCGTATGATTTTCTTAATTATTAAAGTACAAACGTTACTATTATTTCGTACGAACAGACGAACACGTGTTCTATCTATATCGTACACAGCCAACTGCGCTATATACATACATATACATACTGTACACTGAAGCAAACGTAAGTATGCACAGAGAGGTCAGACTCACGGTCAGAGGAAATTCCTCTCTGCTGCAATTTCTTTTTTTTCGAATCTAATGAGGACATGAAATGCGAACATTCATAAATTAAAAGAAACTGTAAATCACAAACTAAAGACTTTAGCTTAATAATTTTGCTCAGCAATATGAAAAATATAATTTGAATCAATGAAGTTGAAAGAGATTGACGTAATTTTTTAAAACGAAATGTAAAACAAAATTCTTTATATACATAGAATGAAATGAATTGAAACACTGATAAATCTGTTCAATTATATTTACATTTGCTGTCGATTAAAACGTATAGTGATATGATGATACCAAACTATAACTGATGGGTATGATGAGACGGCACAAAACAGGCAGTCGGATATTCTTTTATAACACATTTTTCATTATCGTTTTAAGTTTATGGTAATAATTAATAACAAGAAAAAAAGCTTGATCAATAATGTGTCTACAGTAATTATTAAAAGGTACAATTAGCAAATTCCTATATCGTGGTATCCACTTCGTGATAATAATAAGGTAATAATAATATAATAATCGTAATTAGATTTTCTCCGTAATCGTAGCGCGACTCTTTTCATTTGTCCACGTGCGTCAATCATTTTCTACAAATATAGTATTGTATCTAATCATCTTTTTATTTATATATTTATACGTTTTTATATATATTTATATATCCAGTTGAATTATTATCAATCATTTACTTTTACTGCTATTTATATCAATTAACCAAATACTAAAAATACAAATGTTCGTCCATACAGCAGATTTTAAACGGTCTATCAATCGCCGCCGA
>NW_017180369.1:645108-668873 GCF_001652005.2 Ceratina calcarata
ATTCAATACCTTCCATAATGATCACACAAATGGTAACTCACTACCACCGTTGCCATAAAGAGTCCCTCGCGAGGCATTTCTCCTCTTTTACTATCGTTACTTCGCTCTCCACTATTCTTCTTTTGGGCCTTAGTGAAGCTCTTTCATACTCTCCATAATGACCCCATAAATGGTAACTCCCCACCACCGTTGTCGTAGAGTTCCTCGCGAGGGATTTCTCCTCTTTGACTATCGTTACTTCGTTCTTCCTACTACTAAACTACTACTATTTCTTTTTTGGGCCTTATTGATATATAAAGTGGCTCCACAAATAATTCTATACTACTTTGCTTAAAATTGGGCAAATCTCTCAATAATGATAACGCTGAACTCCTTTTTCTTGTATATTTTTGAACCATTCAATCTTGCTTTATAAATGCATGGAATTTGGTTTTTAACGTTCTCTTGTTTTCCTTTAGGTTTCCCTCTAGCTTATCTTCAATCTCTTCTCTTCGTTACATGATTTCTTATTTTATACAACGAACGTATTATACATTTTGAGAGCCCACGAGGTCCACCAGCCTAGCCACTATTTATTCCGGATCTCCTGATGCGGTTTTCTCTTTATGATTTGATGTCTCGCTTATTATTATTATGGCTAGAGATATTTAACACAGTATATCGCGGAGATACACTCCACCTTCCATCCTCCCCTCTCTAAACTTATATTCGATATATTCTCTAATTTATCTCGGCTAATGTTAGCTTCTTCTTATACATTTAGTTCTTGGTATGTATATATATTATACATGTTTCTGGTTTCGTACGAGTGTTTCCTGTGTATACATATGCGTATAGATGCATGTATACACGCACGTATATACAGGCTGTTTCAATATTGATGGTACAACCGTCGAAGAACCAGACTTTACATAAAGGAATAAATCGAAAATATGGAATAAATCATTCTTCATTTGAGATTCATTGTTTTTAATAAATTTCGAATTTCCTTTGGTTTAAACCGAAGACTCAAAATGAAACAAAATTTATTTCATGCTTTCGACTTATTTTCTCATGTATAATCATGGTTCCTCTACGGTTGTACTATTAATACTGCGACAGCCTGATTATACATGCACTTATTGTGGTACTTTGTAGTCTTTTCGTAATATATTTATATATATATATATATATATATGTATATATATATATTCGTGGCATTGCAGACAAAATTAAGGAGCTTGTAATGCATTCATTATACATACGTACAAATGGGCACAAAAGTGAACATTTTAATCGATATCGATTAATAATTATTATAGTCTGCGCGAGGATGATGGAACTTACGCTTGTTTACGAAGCACACTATAAAACACCAATTAGTTTTATTGAGCGTTACAAATACACCGTCTTTTAAAAACGCGTTGAATATCAACAATTGTTACATTAATTTTTTGATCTTTGGTGTATCGACATCCTTTATTACAATACATACATACTATATACACGTGTGTACAAATATATATATATATGTATGTATATGCAATTATTGTATGGCAGACAAACTTTTCTCGAAGCTCCTTAATTGTGTGAACATGCGGAAATATTTCACTTATTTTTAAAATAATCATATTTACACGCAAAGCTTATTTCGTTCATAATCTATACAATCATATAAATGTAATATTCACTGATAAAATTTTAACATAGTAATCCCTAGTTTTTATTCGCCTAACTTTCAAAGAGAAATATGTTACATCGAAATTACAGGTTTATATTCCATTCCTCCCGCTCGGCTCTAAATTGTATCATTAAATTACCGCATACTTTACAATATACATTGTTCCGTTACGATACACAGGACTAAATCAAGTTAAAAAGCATACTACTATTTACAATATAGATGTTCAAAGATATATTGAAATGGACTTCGTTAAACAAGCAATGATCTAGCTAAATAATTTAACTTAATATTAGAGATAGAAAAAGAATTGAACGAAATCGATCCTACGCCTGAAACGCGATTCCATTTCGGTAGATGTAAATCTGTTAAAAATTCTTCCTATATGTTTAAAACATCATCGAATCTAGTACGTAACGTTCGTATGAGACAGAAATATTCGCTTCAAATATAGACCACTCGATAGCCATCAAAGCTTTAGTTAAAGGGTATATGAAGAAAATATTTTTTTTATTCGAGGTATCGTCGAGACCAAGACGGACAGATATTTTCTTTACAGAAGAGAACCATTCGTTTCACAAAAACTGGACGACGCTAAAGCTAATTGGAATTTATTCAGTCGTGAAACAGTAATATGCTACAATTCGAACTGAGATTTCTATCATACAGACTAACAATATTTTCTTCATGTCCGACTTCGTACCTGTGACCGTGCACTTTCACCTAAAGCAAATATAACGGAACGTACTTACATAAAATTACGGAAAGCATAAACGTATATTGCTTATATGTGACATTTTAAATGCAGATTTCCTTCTCTCTCTCTCCCATTCTACACACGCATACACATATAAAAGAATGCTTTGATGACTATCACATGTCGACGACTCCTTGAATTCACCTCTCAACTGTATAATTTACATTTATACAATATAAAACTAGATTATCTGTTCACAAAAACAATTATCCATATACATCACACACATACATATATAGTAATTGTATATACGTATGCGTACACTGTTTTTATATATCCTTAAATGATCCGAAAAAGAGGGTGCTGGTAATATTCTCGGTGCCCGATCACGAAAAATAATTATTAATAGTATATATGACGATGTTGCACAATTTCAATTATCACTAATTTCAATAAAAATTTAAACAGTTCCTATATGTACAACGAGGAGTGCCTTTTACGCATCTTTACAAGAAGTTATTTACAAAATATATTCATTTATATATTACCCATCAAATTAACATTGTATTAACCGCTTTTTTTTCCTATTATAATTATTCTTATCATCTTTATATATTTATGCACGATCTATCCCAATGTTCTGTCTATGTTTTATAAATAAAATAAATCCTTTTCAATAACTCTATACCTCTGCCTCTCCTCCGCGATATTGTAACTCAAGACGAACTTCCCGTTGAAAGACCATGTTCACTGAGAAAATTCAGACGCGATTCAGAAAGAAAAAATATACATCGTTTTCCTAACGCGTCGTTAGTTCAATTCATAAAATCATAAGCTATATAAATCACACGTGTATAAAGATCGATATATGATTATCGTCGAATAAATTTACAGAGAGGAGTACGATTGTCCTATGAACGATTTATAGAAATCTTGATCAAGGCAAATTCAAACAAGTAAGGAGAAATCTTCGATCACGTTCAATTTACGGCGAAGTTATTGTGTCCGCGTGTGTTAAACGTATTTATAATGACGTACAAAATAAATACGGGATACTACGAGAGTCCTGAACATTTTGTCTGTCAGCGAAGTCGTCCGAAGAGCAGCGACTCGTGCCCCACCAGTCAATGAAATTTGTTCTCGGTAAACGTAGTAAACATTTACGCATGGCAGTACAGTCAGATTTTAATGCACTAAGAATTTCGACTTTCTTTCGCCAATGTCAGCTCGCATAGGTAACGAATAATGATGTTCTGAAAACGTGAAATCGGCTGTCTCGGAATTGTCCCTAACGATTTTTGATTTTTATATATATGGAACAATCAGTTTATTGCAATCAGCGTCCAATAGAACGATACTGTTCCGACCTAGAAAATGTTTGACCGTGTAAAATTTTGTACATGTCGACGACTCAACATAATTCATTTTCCTTTCGTATAAATTTACTATAAAACAACGTCCGTTCAGAGTTTTCGCGTTCGTTCAATTGAATTACAGGGTCGTGTGAAAGCGTGGCAAAAGAAAGTTACACGTTTGACTCGGCAGTTTTTCATCAGTTCAGTTACTTAGATTAAAGTATGATGCGTTGAGCAGATTATTCTGAGTAACCAAACTTGGCTGTTTAGGAGTAACGTGTAATTGAGAATGCCTAGACGGTAACAAGATGAAAAATTCATAATAACGGCAATAATAATAATTATAATAATAAAAATAATAATAATAATAATAATAATAATACATTTTAGTCATTTCTGACGTGCATTTTAAACATTTAATAACACAACAACGAAATTAGCATTCTAATACCTATAAATTTATCCGGAACAATCACGTTACTTCATTTTACGAAACGTTAAATTCTTTTATAGATCCAACTTAATGAGCGCGCATACTCCATTGCAACGAAAAAGAAAGAATCGAAATTAATAAAATACCATCCAGCTGTTCGTACACGATACTCCTGTTATACAGACAGCAGCATTGTGCGGTATCGACGCATGCAGTTTCACCAGGTGGGGTCCAGCCACACGGCGATCACATAACCATTTATAACGAATACACGATCAGTCGGATAGGCCTTGACGAGCGACGGTAGCTAATCACTGTCAAGGTCGCTTCCCGAAGGTCATTTGTTTTCTCGAGATATTCGTCTCCGTTTCGCCTGTTCCGCCGTCTCAGCCGTTACTAAAACAATGTTCCCACTGTACGAGGTGTCTTCAATTAAAACGGCACGTGAAACGTATTTAGAACACAATAACGATCAACGACAGAGCCCGCTTAATAACTCTCATGATACACTATTTACGGCCCGCGAGCATATTACGAATAATCGAGCGACACAACGACGCGTTATTAAGCAAAATCTGCAGTTATTAAGTGAACTCGCGTGTACGGACTGTGTTTACGTAAGTGTAAAAATTTTACGTACCGGCACCACTTCGAGTTTTCCGTCTCGTGACGTCTTCCGTCGATCTAGACGCGCCCCTCGTATTGCTCGCTGGTGTGGCCAACGGCGAAGCCGTGTTCTGGCGAACCGATCTTCTCGTCGTCACTTCCCCTAACGACTCGTTAGAAGACACAGAGGTGCCACGTAGTCTTTCCTTTCCGGCGGCTACTACCGCGGCCGTGCCCGGTTGTTTGGTCGTTAATAAACGGCTCTCTCTTTGCACTCTATTACTGGCATTGAAATTTGATATATTACTGGAATTAATTTGACTGCCAGAAACAGTTGTGCTTGTATTCGTTCTAGAATAACAAAAATTCATTTACGTAGCTGGCCTCTCAAATCTCTGACATATTCAGTTTTATTCACTGCTGCTAAAAGAATGCTGAACCGTGGTTGCTTACTTTTGATCTTTCGACTTTGGTGACGCACCGGACGTTTCGTCTGATAATCGCATTCTCGCTTTTCCCACGGATTCAATCAACGGCTCATCATCAGACGAATCTACTTCTACGACAATGGGACCTGAAACATGCACAAATGTCCGGGTCCAACTTTCAATCGACGTTCACAAATAATCGTACAAATTATTGTGGAAATGACCGAGATTGAGAGATGACATTTCAACAGACGGGAACACGTAAACGAGAATTATTGAGCAAAGTTGCCAATTTCATTACCCTGTTTTTGGCAGTCTATCGTTCGACGGTAGTAAAGAAATAAAATCTGCCTCTAATAAACATTGCCTACGCTACATACGTGTAATTTATCAAAATAGGAGAAGCAAACGTGTCGAACAAAACGAACGCATCCGAGCAGGAATAGAAGTTAGATTCAACACTTTTTTTTTACCTTTCTTAGCCTTGGTCAATATGTTGAATCCTTTCTTCGACTGTTCTTCCTTGAGAGGTACTTGTTTCTTTAAAGCAGCTTCGTCCACTCCCATACAAGCCTTGATAAGTTCTGCGGCGTTCTCGGAGCATTTCCGTTTGCCCGGTCTTGGTTGCGGATCGTCGGCGGTGCTGGACGCTACAGAACTTTCACTTTCCTGTCGTTTCCTTTTCCCCACTTTTATTGTCGTATTAGGAGACAACTTGGACACTCCTAATTTAGGGCTTGCTTTAGCGTACGGCGATATGCTGCGTCTCTCCTCTAATTTATTAGGACCATGAGGACTGCTCTTCGGTGTCTTTACGATGTCCGGACTGTTCAATTTCTGCGATCTGGTTCTCAACGATCTCTTCTCGTTAGTATCATTTGGTATCTCTATCAGTAGCTGTTCCAGCAATGACTTCGGCGGTCTCTTCACGTAGTCGTCCGCGTTATTAGAGTTCAATCTTTCCACGTATTGCGTCTCATCGTTGTCCTCTATACATATGATGTCCTGCCGCCCTTCCAACTCCTGTTTTCTCCTACGCTTCCTCTTGACATGATCGACGTCGCTGGAGTCCACCTCTGGATTTTGCGCCGCCGGGCTCGGCGTCTCTTCCCTCTGTAAAACTACCGGGTTCGAGTAGGTGTACAAGGGTGGCGTGATTCTAATCGGCTGAGGATCTCCACCGAGGGGCGACTGAATGCCTATGTTTATATCGCTGGAATCGTTCACGATTTTCTTAACCAGATCGTCGGTGATTTTCTGAAGGTTCATCGGAGGCTCTCTAACGGAGGATATCTGTTGATGGGTTTGTACATTAGATTTTTGGTTTTGATCAGAACATTGTTCCAACTTGACAGACGTCACGTTTTTCATACCGTCCGATCGTTCGTTCTGCTGCCTCGTGTCTACCTTCTCATTATTCGCGTTAGACTCTACTTTGATTTCCGGACTAAAACTTTTACTATTGGGACACGGGCTGTCGTCCGCCGCCGCATCAGCCTCGTTGACGACCGCGTTATCATCAGCCTTCTCCGTCTTCACTTTATTATAAGCAACATGATTTTGTATTACAGGCACACCATTGTTATTCTGTCCATGAGGTTCGTCGTTTAATCTAATTGCACTATTACCATCTATGACTGTTTTTACATTGTCCTCGGATGCACTCTCTGGGACTCTCGGCGGCTCGTGTTTCACACTCGCCGCCTTACCCTGATCGTGCTGACTGACAGACGTTTCTAACTTAACGCTACAATTGTCTTTCTCGGAGAAGTCACTCGCTTGCTGCTGCTGCTGCTGTTGCTGCTGCTGTGCGCATTGTAATAAATTATCACTGTCCGCGGTGCCGGCTATGGAAGTAGTCACAACGGTCACTGATCCCGACACTAAAGGATTCGACGCACTTTTATCGTTCTCGGTCGCGTCTAAATCAGCGATCGACTCACTGTGACCACCGGTCCTCGGGATCGTCGAGGCAGAGCCGATCTCGCTCGACGTATCCTTCGCGTTGTGCTCGCTAGAGTTTGACATATTACGATTCAAATGATTTTCAATATAATTCGCTACAGACACAGGACTCAACCTTTGCTGGCCACTGGACTTGAGAAGTTCCGAATGAGAATTTGAACACATATCACTACTACTAGTTGAGGAAGGCACGTTCTTATTGGTGATTGGCAGGGAAGGAGATTCCCCTTGGACAGCGGTCTTCGGGCCGCTGCTCTGCGTTACCGTTTCAGTCACTGGCCTGTGCAAAGGAGACTCCCCTTGGTTCGGTGATTTCTCCGACAAAGCGTCCATCGATTCGATCCCGGAATCCTCGCCGCCTCCGCCGCTGCTGACCCTCTCCGCGCTCGCGTCGACCCCGATGGCGATCGGGACCGTGGTCTCGAGCACCTTCTGCTTCACCTTCGCCTCCGTCATGTTGATCTCGCCGACAGGCAAAATCGGCTTGCCGGATGGTACGTCGACGCTCTGGGATCTGGGAACTTGGTCCACCGAGTTTCCTATCGTTGAACTCTGCGTAGTTTTCAATAAACTAATTTTCTGCGCACTGTCCACTTTGTTCTCCGCCGTCACCGCCGGCCGGTCGGACTGCTTCACGTGGTTCTGAACCACCTTTTTATGAGCAAAATGCTCTTGCACTTTGTGTCTGTTAATAGCAGCGACGGCGTCGTTTTTCGTGACCGCGTGGTTCTTTATTTTCTGATTAATGGCCTGACCTTTCGACACGATGCTAGAATTCGTCTTACAATTATCAGTTTCCGTTTTACCCTTCCCAGCAATGATCCTGTTCAAAGGCGATTGCGCAGTTTTCACAGTAATCTCCACGTGACCGGGTTCGCTGGCCTCGACGTTGCCTGCCAGACTCGAATCCTTCTGTGCAGGTATGGTCGATGATACCAATCCGGTGCCTTCGTTCTCGAAAGACGAGTTACTGGTAGATTTTGCGTTCGTAGTAGTACCGCTTATATTTGTGTTTGGGACTGCACTGGCGGAAGAACGTTCGGTGACGATCTGCTGATTATTAAAATGTGTCGTCTCTGCATCTTGAGATTCTGGAACGTATTTGAAAAATTTAGTTTATCATTGAAAGACGAAGAGCAGAATAAAATCATCGTATCATATTTACCTCCTAAATGCAGATCTTTCTCGTCCATTAAACTTAATCTCCTCCTCTTCTCCTGGCTAATTAAATCCTTCTTAACGCCGTTCACTTCGGTCAATCGCGAAGCAACCGCGTTCAAGGTACTATTCTTTTCCATGACAGACCGCGTGATCTCGCTGTCACTGGTCCTCCTGATCTCTCCTACCTTCTTGACAGCGTTAAAGTCGTTCCCAGTTAAATGTGCGTCGGCTTTTCTCACGGGTTGGCTCGTGTCACCCTTGTAATTAAGTTTCCTCCACTTTGTCTGGTTGTCCACCATCCTACCACCTGACAACAAATTTTGTTCGCGATGTAAACCGTCTCCGGATTCGGATTTCTTTTTAGAATCTCTTCTTTTGGTTTTACCTGCGAAACAGCGAAGCACCGTAATAATAAAGATCGATCTATGTAACAATTGAAATAATAAAGTTTTATGCGTACCTCCTCCTATTTTATGTTCCTGCATATGATTTTGAACGTCAATCTCAACTTGATTCTTTGTCAACGTCTGCTGCACGTTCAACGGTTGACTCAATACAGTGGTCTTGTGTTTCGAAGGAGAAGGTATCCTACTGTTCAACGGTATATCGTCGACGTCGCCCGTTTTACTCGAGCTCGGTTTAGTAATGCTACTCTGTACGCGCATCACGTCCATGGGTAATTCTTGTTTTAAGGCATTAGACTTCGACACGACCGCTTGAAATATATTGTTCATTTTGCTGATAGAATTGGTGCTGTTGATCATCGTGGAATTGGACAGAGGTAATTTTGACGCGGTCGACGCACCGATTATCATACTCAGAGACGACTTCTTCTGCAACAACTTGTTCCCGTCTATGCAGTCCTTCATTTTTTTCAACTTCCCCCGCCTCTTTATATTGCTCGGATCAGACTCGCCGTCTTTCAACGACTTTTTTTCCTTCTTTCTGATTTGTACTACCGAAGCGTTACGTCCTCTTAAGGAAATATGTAAGGGAGGCACTCTTGGCTCGTCACCGGTTCCCGAATTCGGGATGCCGGTGGTGAACATTTTATTCACCGACTTATCGGCTTTTCTCATCGGCGGGGTATTCACGAACGAGACGTCGACTTTGTAAGCAGGCGTGACAGGCTCGGACTTCTCTAATTTTAGCCTGAGCTTGATCTTCTCCCCGGGCATCGGACTCTGCGCTGTCTCGCGGTTAGATTTTATCCTACTGTGTTTTAAACTTCCTTCGCTCGCGGTAGACTTCACGGTAGTCTCGGAGTCCGATTGATCCGTGTTCGTCGTCGTGTCGTTCCTCCTCGAGAAATTGCTGTCCGCGTCGTCGTCGGAGAACATCGAGTTCGATCGGTCGTTCGACGGCGACGGAAAGGGAAAGAAGTCGTCCTGGTTGTCCACCGCGCTTTCCGGCTCCGATTCCGAGCTCTCGCTAGGCATCGGTTCCAAATGGCCGGTCAAAGGGTTGATGAGAAACTGTCGTATTTTACCGGTCGACGTGTATTCCGGTTCGGGCGACTCTTCCTTAGGCTTAGGAGATTCGGGAGCTACGAGCTTGGTGGCGGGCGAGGAGACGTTATTGTTCGAAACGTGATTAGCGTGAGATCCGCATTGAGAAAAGGCACCTGGAACCTGATTCGCGGTTGGTAAACGAGTAGTATTAACTTGAGCACCTTGTGGAATAGTATTATTTTGTGCGTTCCACGTGGTCCCGTTAGCGTTGCTAGTCGTCGCTTGATAATTTCTGCTCAAAATGTTCTGGCTCTGCCCGTACCGAAAATCGGTCGTAGCGTTCGTATTAACGTTCAGATTCTTAAGCTGATTGTGATGTAACTGTTGCTGCACGTTCATCGCTTGGTTCTGCTGTCCCAAATGGGACTGTGCCGGAACCGGTTGTCGCGGGTAAGGAGGTGGAGTCTGCTGACGTTGACTGTTTAAGTAACTTAGCCGTTGCTGCGGCACGCTCATGCCTTGCGTCGCGTGTTGCATCAATTGTTGCTGCGGTTGCTGTAAAAGCGACTGACCGGACACCGGCGCTGATTGCAAAGACGTGTTCACGCTCTGTGACTGCTGCTGAGTAGAGATCTGTTGCGTGAGCATGTGCTGAGCGTTCATATTTGCTTGCGTCAAAACCTGATGCTGCTGCTGTTGCTGCTGCAGCAGTAACTGTCGCTGTTGCAAGGGAGTGCGTACTTGCTGTCCGTTCACCGGATGCCTGATCGGCACTTGGCCCTGCAGTTGTACTTGAGAAGGCCTGTAAGCCAGTTCCTGTCTGATGGGAAATTTCTGTTGGATTTGTACTTGAGCATGCAACGACGTCGCCGGTTGTTGGACTTGTCCACCGGCAGGGGATTGATGCGCCGGCTGCTGCGCGATACTCTGCGCGGGGCTGCCGGCGATCACGTTGACCGGGTGCGATTGAGGGATGGTCGAAGGCTGATTAGCGTTGACGGTCGCAAATGCAGAAGCAGTAGATTGAGATAAATCAGGAATGACCGTCGCCCCGCCGATAAGATCCTCTGCTCGAAGGGAATCCAAATTCGGCGGCGACTCGCTGGGTGACGATAAATCTTTTCTCCGCACCGTTGGTTTCTTGGTCGGTCGCATACGATTGGTAAGCCCGGAACTATCGACAACAGCTGGTGGTAACATTTTCTGACCGGGTACCACGTTGTTAGGGTGCGCGCCGGCGTCGTTCTGCAGAAGGTTCACGAGGAGCGGGCTGGACAAAGCGACTTGAGTCCCGTTACCGTTCGAATTCCCTGCCAGATTATTATTGTTGTTTGGTGACAGACTAGACGTTGCAGTGATCGAAGACTTGTACTGGTTCGTTAGCTGACCGAGCGACACGACCGACTGGGTGGTGGTGTGGCCAGCGGTTAACGCTGCTGTCACAGTCGACAGACTCTCTTGAGTGGGATAAGGCGGGGGTGGCTGAACGTGATGTTTGAACTGCATCGCATTTTTAATCGTCGTCGCTTGCGATTCCCGATTGTGCATCGCTTGAGCGGCGTGCGTCATACTGGCGAACGGGAATGGACCATTATAACTGTTCCTCGGCGAAGCACTGGGATTCGTCGCTGTTTGACTTCCAGAGGCACCGACGCTGCCGCTGCCCGACGTCGACTGTACGGATTTCGCGAGAAACGGCGGGATGCGATCACAGTCGGTCGGCGCGACTACGTTCGGAGATCGAAATTGTGGTGCTTTTTCCGACGATGTTCCTAAACAGATAATTAGAACATGTATGCACCGTACGGTAGGAAGAAGAGGCTATTAACTCATCCCACGAGCGAAGTCTTACCGGCTGCAATTATTTGAACCACATTGCGTAACGTTGAAGAGATGCTAGACGTATTATTACTTGGACCAGGTAAAGCTGTCGATGGTTCATTGTCTGTGTTGGTCGTATTGCTACCGGATTCATTCTGAGATTTGGCACCGCTCTCTTGCGACGGTCCTGAACGTAACACGATTTCTTGTGCCTCTCCACTGAAGCGGTTGGCTATCCTCAACGATATCACCTACGATGATCAACGACATTTAGTATTCTCTTCGACTTCGAGCTCCTACCACTACCTCGGTATCAAGAAACGTATATGTTACCTGATCTCCCTCGACCTGTACTGAAAGAATTCCAAGTTGCGTAAGTGTTGGAGAGCCCTGAGCTGCTAATTCTCGAAGACGTAATGCAGCTTCTCTGGGTATCGAAAATGTGACTCTGACAGAGTTCCATGGCTCTACCTTATTTACTCTTAAACCATCTCCTTTATCTAGAAATAATAAACGTCGTACATAAAATATACTTTTCAACGTGTTCGACGTTGATATCTTCCAATTGGGAAATTTTGATTTCATGCTACGTAGGAGAAATTACCTTTGCAAAGCAAAGATTTAAGACGATCGAGAATAATCTTAAATTTGTGTGGAAACTCTGGATCGTCTAGGTTACCTTCACACGTTACGACCGTTTGAATCAGATCACCATCACTATCAGCCGCCATGACTACAATAGACAACAAATTAGAACTCTACTTAGAATTCAAATACATCGTTCGAAGCGTCATGCTGCTATAATATCGCTCGGACGTTAAGATTAAATCGAATCGTGTAAATATCATGAAAATCTTTTACAATATAAAGGTGCAACTTACCAACTACAAATCACATAACTACCCAGAGAGGTCACAAACGCCTCAGGGTATCACTACAATATAGTGGTGATAAGATGTTTGACTGTCGGTTTTGAACCGACGGACTCCAAACCACTCCAGCACTAATAAATATGGTTATTGTTTCTATGGGACAGAATCATACAATTTCATTATACAAAATTATCTGTTAATTAATCTATCGAATTTCTTGCAATGCGGTCGATTAATTAAGAAATTAGAAATATGAACAAATTCGATTTTGACATAACATAAAGGATTATCAGTTTTCGCCGGTCATCGATATAACATATAAATAATAATCTTTGAATACATTTACAAGACGAAGTATTTGTAAGAAACTTCTAATTCGTAACAAATCATATTCAGTGAGGATTTTCTTATAAAATTTGATAAACATCACCGGGTCTCTATGTACATCAAAATAACATTTTTTAATGATTTGTTATCACATAAAAGCTTCGTATTAAACAACATAATATACGGATGTGTGTAGGATGTAGTTTAGGAAAGGATTATTTGCATATTTATTACATAACACGATATACTTGAGATCATAATAATTAAAAAAAATTGTGGCCACGTCTCAACTAAATTCGTGCAGTGTAAATACAATAATAACAACGACGTACGAACCATGAATGTAAAAAAAAAACAGCAAATTAAGTACAATTTACATAAATTAATTATAATGGTACATGTTCAATATATTATTTTAGCATATCGATAGATCTTGAAAACGGGCACGTCTGTAAAACATTTATAACATAAAAACGACTGTAGTAACGTTAAACCATAAAAAATTATACATATATTAGGATTGAAAAATATTTGAAAATTAAGAAAGTCAATGATATTTAATGAAACGTAGGGAGGAATGGGAAAGGAGGATCGAGAAGGAATGGTAGAAACGTTAAATAGGTGTATGAAATTGACAAGTGTTTTCGAAACAAAACATAAATGAAAACATAGTGCATAAACAAAAAGTGAGGCCAATGAGCATTACTAGGTTATAATTTTTGCCGAATTATACCGATTAATGAAAAATAATGTACGTTCGATCTCGATTACGTTTACGATATTTACCGAGTCGACGAACGTGTACGGGGTGAACGAATTTGGACCGAGTCTTACCGTTCGCGGACTGCAATTAAAATCTTTTGGGCCATAAGACAGGGGCACAACTTCTATGTCGAAGAAAATAGGTTATAGAATATTTTTTTCAACCAGACATAAAACGTGAAGAGTCGCGGCGGTCGGTATTCGGTGTTCTGACGACGGGATAGCTGGTTCCGACGGTTTCCATAATGATTTTCGTTAAAATAAGGGATCCAGAGCACTAGATATCGGGGGGCCACCATTTTGTCCGTCGGGGGAGGTGTACGTGAAGTGGGCTCAAGCATGCTCAAGATAGACCGTCAAAAGTCTGTACATTTTTATTTAGCGGGTTCCCCGTGCGCTCCCCTAATCACGTATGCTTACCAAAACAAAGTTAGAATTCGACAACCTACAGCATGGTACCCGACGAGCCTCACTTCAGTCTTTGCACAGAACGATTTCATACCGTATGAACACAAGAAAATTTTAACGTTACCCCATTTCTTTTCAACTTCGTGCGGGATTTCTCGCGTTCGAATTGCACGGAGCCACACCACAGGAGCACTAATTCTTGTCGAAAACACGCCCCGCGGGTCTTACTTCACTTTCTGCACAGAGCGCGCGGTAGGAATCACGAAAAAACTCGACATAATCGGTAATATAAAGGGACAAGTCATAAAACGCCATGAACAATAACAAGGAGCCGCCATTTGCAATGCGAACAACTGACATGCGCAAATCAATCTCGCGGAGCACACTGGGTATTCGACCGGAGCCATCTTAACAATCGTACATTCTCTAACCTCGTTCGTTCGTTTTGCATTCGTTCTTAACATTTATTAGCCCATTTATGAATCCCATCCTCCGTTTCAATAAATAGTTTTAGAAATCTAACATATAACTTGACGCGTCTCATTCATCGCTCGATGTTACACAACATCTAAACGAAGACAGGGTTATTGGGTCGGGAGTTCGCTTTTTGATTTGTTCGCGAATGATTTCTTTGATTAAATACAACAGGAATATATTTTAATATCAATCAAATCATCCTCTTAGATTTTCATCTATAAGTTAAATTATAAGAACTTTATTTACATATTTGAGGTACCTTCTATAATACATATTTATTTAGTAAACATGTACATAATTCCTTAAACAGAATGATCGTAATACCACTATTTCATTTGGAGTGTAATGATAATTAGCCTTTATATGAATCCATGAGTCCAGCTTCATTCATCTTTTTCAATGACGCTTCTGCATCATAAGTCCTAAAATAATTAACGATATCCTTGTATTAAAAGTAAACGTAATTGATTCTGCTTTCTATGGAACTTCAATTACTTGTAGAATTCTTCAAACTTCCTTTCATACACATCAGAAACCAAAAGCTTGAAGGCTAAACCACCAAGTGCGCTAACAGTTAACATTATTCCCATATTCTTCCTGACTCTCGAGAGATGAAGATCACGAAGCTGAGGTTTTGCCAATCTTTTCTCTCCCATCTGAAATATTGTACATTGATACATAAAAGCATCGTCTCTTTAATATCTTGATTCAAATGAAAAGTTCTTTTCGGAGATTATATAACGTTTGATAATGATTTTTTATCGATATGATGTTTATTTTACTCATAGGGATGGTAAAACGTTATTAAAACGAGGATTGTTGACGTACTTTTATTGAAATAATTCGGTATCCTTCGTTCTATTTCGAACTAATCTCGCACTGAACTAACGTCGATAACACATCAGTTTAGAACCTGCTGGAAACCATTCGCAAACTGAGAACCTATGTGCGAGTACATCATAGACGTCTCGTATGATCAATTTTCGTATGCACACGTTCACAAACCATTTGTCGAAATAAAAAGAATGAAAGCAATATGCTTGAAAAATCCTGAATTACTGCTTGCAATAATAGACAAATATGTACAATAAAATGATTAATAACAAGGATTCCTAAGCTCGACGATAACGTTGAAGCTGAGACAGAAATGGGAAGGGAATTCCAGCAACTATATCAAACTCAGTCTATGCTTATACTATTATTATCAGTGATGAATTCTTCCATCGAAGGAATACTAACAATAAGTAGAAACGTTAATTTGCAAGTATACTGAGAAAGATATAATTAAAAAGCTGTACGTATAATTGGGTGACGCGTTGTTCTCGAACAGCTACCGCGACATGCTAAAGAAGATAGTCGTAGTAACTGGTATTTTGTCTGATGTCAATATTTATTAAAAATGCAGTGATACTGACAGCTGAGGAAGAGCCGAGTTGTTGCGTAGGTAGCTAACTACACTTGGACTCTCTTCTCGTTATAAGTACGTCTGTATCAATAAAAAGCAAAAGTGTCAACGGTGCATCGTGCAGTTCACTCGTAAGTCCGAATTACGCACAACTAGCTTAATAGTCTCCTTAAACCTCCCATTATGTTATACTTAGGTTTAGAAGAGATGTTGATTAATATTATACATGGATTAATTTTGGCGGTAGGTAATAATACGTAACTCTTTTATCGTTTCGTTTGTGACTCTTAATTCGTTATTTGCATCGCAGAGGTTTTTCGTTCGCGTCGTTAATCTTGAAATAGCTTTCCTTTTTTTCCCGATTTTACATATACGAATCGTACTTCATTGTATATGATCTGCGTAAAATGTGTGTTGTTGTGTTATATCTTATCTAGTTATTAATACTCATAGATTTCCTTTGTCTTCTTACACATGTTTATCTACCATGTATTACATTATCTGAAGGAATGTCAATGTATTAATGTATTCAATAGGTTCCATTTATGACTGTGTAAAACCAGTCGGTCTCATATATAACGAACATGGAACGAATGATCGCGTTGAGTACCCAAAATCCACTGACTTTACTAGTAAAGTTTGGAATGATGGCTTGGAACGGCACCTGCGGCAATGAGAATTGTTCCGGACACGGTGAATGCCACAATGGTACTTGCTTGTGCGAGGTACTGTTCGCGAAAATTTATAATAGTCGAGTAGATTTTCATGCTTCTGGAGAGTGACTTTGTTTCTCCTGTAGATTCAGTTCGACGGATTGGAATGTCACGTTCCAAATACGAGCTACTACATTGCATTTGCGACTATATTCTTCATGCTGGCATTCGTCTGCCTGATACAGCTTATCATGTGTATCGTAGCCGAATGGCAAAAGATGAAAGCACCGACTTTTCTCAGAGCTTGTCGTGTTACAACGCAGAAAGTACTGTACTTCATAGTCTTTCTCGCGTCCCTGATAAGGGGAGCGTATTTCACATCTCCGGTAAATACTTAAATAGAAGTATCTTAGATACGAAGGTTTGTTTACACACTAACGAGATATCAATCGCATTGTTTGATAGACTGCTTTTAAGGAAGGATGGTCCAGAAGCTTGTTATCTGCATATTATCCGCTTGTGTTAAGTGGATCTTCGTTGATCGTTTGTTTCTGGGCCGAGGTGTTTCACTTGAGGGATGTATCGTGGGACAAGCCACAGTTTCTTTCAAAATCGTTCGTGGGATTTTTCATCTTCAACGTATTAATATATTCTCTGCTGGTGGCGGAATTTATTACTGCTCAGATATATTCACAGGAACATCAGGTAATCAGACTTTTATTTGCGATATCAGAAACGATAGCTTCGAACGTCTACACTACAAGATACTTTTTACAGAGTTTTTACACTCATGTATTCAACGGCTGTTACGCAGTTCTCTTGTTCATAGTCGTAATATTCTTCTTGATTTACGGAGTGGAAGTATATTTCAAAGTAAGTTACTTTAAAAGCAAGCTGTCGATACGGGGTATTATGGGAAACGGAAATTCTTTCTAGATTCGAGGTGGCTTCTTGAACGATTATGAAAACAGCACGATTCTGAATAAGCGTACGGTTATCGATCCGAAAATTAACGGCGAGGAACAAGTGACTGCGAAGTTATTCGATCCTGTCCCGTGTTCGTCGTTGTCTCAAGTGCAGGAGCAAATAAATATCTCTCAGCTGCATCAGTCTCGTGTAGGATTACTGTCGCAGGCCCTTATGCTGTTCATCATTGGCGGATTTCTGTGTAGCGAAACGCTCAGCGAATTTTGGAAAACGAAGTGAGTGCACAATTGACGCTTAAGTGTAGTCGATCGAATTTTAATAATCATCAATGTTTTTCTTGGTGCAGAGTTCCAATTCATAGTAGAAACTGGCATGATGTCGTTTTCCGCACTATTGAAGTCGGGGTGATATTGTGGTTCCCCTGCGTGCTGTGGAATTGTTTCAGGTTCGTATCTCGTCGATAATTTAGTAACGAGTTATTCGATTAACGTGCTAACACGGTATTGTACCATTTAGCCCGGAACAGCTGTGGATCTTGAATCCGAAGCGTCTGTTGAAGAGATTGGATCACAGCAAATACGTGAAAGAAATCGAGCTGCAGGATAAGAGCGGTGAGCAAGATGCCGCGCTCTTCTCGGACGGGGCATCGATCAACAGCAAAGATTGCTGGATTTGTTACGATAGCGAAAGACAGGACGCTGGTCCATTGATACAGCCTTGCCTCTGTAGAGGTGACGTGAGCGCTGTTCATCATAATTGTCTGCGCCGATGGTTGGTCGAGGTATAAAGCTTTGCTCTTTTCCGAAACCGTCTTATTGTTGTCGCGTTACATATGCCATGGGTGTTTCAGAGTTCGGTAAATGCTGACAGCCTCTGTTGCAAAGTATGTGGCGCGAAGTACAACGTTGAACATGCAACGAGATTGGACTGGCAGAACAGTATGACTTCGCGTCACTGTCTGCAAACTATCGCTATCGTTACAACGATGTGTGGGTCATCAGCTGCCGCCTGGACCCTTATACAAATGGTAGAAGGGCCGATCATAAGAATGCTTGCAGCTGGAACTGCGTTGCTGGTGATGTACGTCTGCATAAGGTAATTGTTCAGTTTGAAACAGGTTCCAAAGCATTTGAATTATACATGATTAATTGATGTGGGATGATCTGTTTCCAGGTTTTTAAGTTTAAACACGGTGGTTGCATATCAACGTGCCAAAATTTCATCCCTGAACATTATTAGTTCTGACAATAACGGTAATGCACATGTTTCGACTATAAGCCACACGATCTGCGTGGACTTGCCAAAATCTGAGACAGCTACCATATAAGTAAGATTTGTTTATCGAGGTTTTCGATATTTTTATTTTACATTCGAACGAAATTGAGCAGAGGGGAGAGGTCGATATATAGAGATTACATAGATATCACGATATGTAATGCACATAGAATGCACGCTTTCCTGCAGTTCGTTATGTAACGTTTGATGTTACCAGTCACTCAACGAAACGGGAAATGTGTATTGCGTAATTCATTATCGTACTAGCAATGCGATTGAAATTATTTTACGCCGATTGACTAGTCCGTTTACTAAATTGCAATAAAGTTTAAAAAATTTGGTAAAAGAATTCAGACCATTCTGACGGAGTACTTTCATTGGTTTGATCGATGTTGACAATGTGCTAGTCTTGGGAGAGTTATTTTTAAATATAGACATTGATAATTATTTTTTTATCGGAATTATCTAAAGGACAAGGTTTCGATAAAAGTGAGTTCGAAAATACGCGGAGAGGTTTATTTTTGTAGTTGTCAGTAAGCGATGATAAAATTGAAATTCGGGATGTGGGTATCTCAGAGAGAGAGAGAGAGATAAATGTTGTTAAACATTGATAGAACGTGAGAATGAACATGTAAAGAAATGTTACCAACATTGTATTACGTATCATATGTATACCTACTACATAAATAGTTTTGTATGATTTTCAAAAGCGTTCCCGTAGATACAGAAATAAGATAATACGTTTCGTTCTTAGTCGCGATATTAAATAAGTGTAATCGTTCGATTATGGGACATTATATCTCGAATAGGAAAATGATGGAATCTAGTTCTCATGGTATAACTGCATATATAAACATAATGATTTATGGAGCGACGTATATAAGCAGCGAGCAATTTAAAACAAAAAACATGTGACACACACACATTTTCGTGTAGATAAAAATAAGGAATACGTTTTTTTTCTCTGCGATGTATTACGGTAATTTTGTATTTGAAAATACTCGTATTTCCTATTGCGATTTATTATTAGTTTTGTAGATTCTGTATATAGTGTATCGTAATTAAAATAATTAAACATCTCCTAGTACCGAGAGGAAACATGTATTTCCCGTACTAATCTAACACCAACAAATATTTTTCGTTGCATCTTTTGTAGGAATACAGCTTCGATTATTTAGCAATATAAAGCTACCGTTTATATGCTGGTTTTACTAATAACTAAAGTTATACCTGTAGATTACGCGAACGTTAATAATTAAAAGTTTCTTAGACTGTCACGTTTATTTGTATTATAATAAATTGGTTAATGCAACATGTTTCTATTACAAATACGAAGTTATAATTCACCTCGAACTGAGTTTAAAACATGGGTTAAAGATTACTGAATAAAGAAGTTGAAAATAAATTAAACAAACCTATTGTACATTGTTAATTTTATTGTTATGTTTACAAAGACAACATTTAACAATGTTACATACCAAATGAAAATATTGATTATTAAAAGGCAAAGTAAATTTTTGATCGGTGAACGTGGAAGAGCAGATTCTAATGAAAGGGTGTCTGATTTCAGGAATGTTTCCGAGTACTCTTTCTACGTTACTTTCTCAAATAATTAATTAGGTACGCATAAGAAATACATGTTACCAATTAAATCGAATATTTAATAATATAATTATAGATATACAGATATAACAGAACTTAAGAATATTGTTTAATATGAACTAATAATTTCATTTCCATACCTTCTCTGACATTAAATCTGCTCTGATCTGTGCAATAATATTACTTGTTGCCACGTGTAAATGTAAATGTTCGCGTCGGGTTACTTCTTGATATCGAGGTTCTGTATATTGATGAATAAATTTTAAATGCATTCGTTCTTTTGTTCAACCTACGCTGAAACACAGAATTCGATTAAAGGATGTATTCTGACGACCGATAGACGAACGAAAGGCTTACCTGCGATGCCTGCGATTGCTTCTGAAGCAAAGTATTTCACGTCCACGTCGCTATCGGTGTTCAGTTTATCGAGCACAGGCTTCACCTGTGTCTGTACGGCAGAAGGCTCGAGATAAGGCCCAATCTTTTGGAGAGTCTTAGCAACGTTAAATCGTACATTCGCGACATTATCAGTGGCCATTCCAAGTACTGTCGGGAGCATCACCCTAGTAGTTATTTCCGGACCGCACACTTCTGCCAATACCTATAAATGGGAGAGACAAACGAATGTTAAGACCATAGAGAGCGAAGTATAAACGTGACAATGTTACGCACGTTAATACAAAATAGGCATGTCATCCTGTGAAGATAGTTTTGATCCCTCGACATTGCTAGAACCTTGGGTATTACGGTGTTCTGCGCCCAATCAGGCCCGAATTTTTCTACTAATTTCTTCAAATTTAACGTGGCTGCTTCTCTAATAGCATATACGTGATCTACCAACCAAGTCATGCATAATGAATTCAATTTCTCGTCGAAGAATTCGACTCCAAGCTGACCAGCCAACAGTGGCATGTATCTAAGAATATTATAAATTCGATGTTTCAATACTTCTTACATTATAAATATACGAAAGCTGTGAACGTAACTTACTCTATGATAGCGTATCGTACGCGCCATTTCGAGTCTTCAGCTAATTCTACGATAGCTGGTAATAACGATTGTGAAAGTTGCTGTATCCCAATCACTTCGTTGACGCATTCTAAATTACTGATAATATTTAAACGAACTTCTGAACAATCGTCTCTCAGTTGTGTTAAAAATAAAGGTAACAGATGTTCGATCGTGCTGTAAATTCGAAGGATCACTAGTTTTCAGTCAGAAGTAAATTCACGCGTTTACTTACTTGTGTTTTCCAAGTATTGGACTAAGACCCATTATGACGCTGGCTAAAGCTGATTTTACGTGTTGGTTCGGATCTGACACTAATTCCTTAACTATCGGTAATATGTTGTTCATAATAATAGATTCTTGATTGAATTTGTCGAGGTTTTGACAGAAGTCGCGGACTTTATCGGCTGCAGCAGCTCGCACTTCGGCTTCCATGTCTTTTAATAATACTTGAAACGCCGGTACGAGATCCGTTTTCGTGATCTCTGGACCTACAGCTTTCTGAAGCTGCACATAGAAATGAACATTGAACGACGGGCAACAAATTATATATCCGTCGCGAAGGTGAAGGAGCTTACATCAGTGAATTTGTCTGCTACCATGTAACGTACACGCCATGACTGGTCGCTGGCGCATTGTCTAAGCGTGGGCATAAGTAATTGTTCTACATCCTCTTGCGGCAACAGGGTCGCAATGCTGACACAAGCTTCGATGCCCAGAAGGCGTACTGAATCCTGTCATTCGACAATGCATTCCATATGAAACGTGTCATTCCAAATCTAAGTAGTGTACTAAAACAATTTCACCCGTGGCTTACCTGTTCATCCTGCGCCAGAATGACGAACATCGGAATCAAATCTGCCTTCACGTATTCGAGTTCCATCACTTTCGCGAATTCGCCTAAATGCGACGCGGCTGACCGACGAGCCATTGGGGTGTCGTCTTGGCACAAATTCCGAAAATGATTTCTCAAACATTCTGTAACGACAAGAAGTTATCGATTCACTTCGGTCCAAGATTCTTCTCCGCTATTCTCCTCGTACCTTTGACCGCTGGACCGACGCGCGGGTAACAAACGCTGAATAAACCACATGCCGATGTTCTCGATGTAAACCAATCTCCTGTCGCTAGACGAATTATCAACTGCAAGAACTGCTCTTCCAAATCTGTCGGGCTGTGTTGAGCAGCGATGGTCCTCAAAGACTCTACTGCTTTATCTCGAACCACAGTCTCTTCGACTGTCGCCAAACTTTCAAGAGGTTTCTGTCGTAAAGTACATTTTTATTAAAACAGACCATCACAATAAATTTTCCAGTTACACAAGTCACAGGCTTGTATATCAAATGAGATGTGAATTATCAAACAGTTTTTTGTTATAGTAATAATTATCCTCGATATAGAACAATGCATGCACATGATATGATATGAACTGTGATATGCTATGAGTCATGATTTCTGCCTACAATGACAAGATAAAATTCTCTTAAAAATCAAGCAGAATAATATATAAATAGTAAGTACCAGTAGACAGTGTACATATTCTGGACCTCCGACGAGAGGAGTGAACTGGCCAAGTTGTTCTGCCAATGCCAATAGAACCTCATCCTCGTCGTACATAGACTCAGTCAGAAATGGTATCAATTCGCTACGTGTTCTTTCGACGCCCAAGGCGAGGGCAATCGTCGAAAGTTTCTTTATCGAGTTTAGCCGTAACTGTAATAGAAGACAGTCCGTGATATAATTCAGTTTCCTACAATTCATTCATTGACATCCTAAACGGCTCGTCTTTCTTTCTACGCGACGTAAACGATACTTGAGTTCGAGTGTGGCGTCATAAAAGACTTGGACGAGATCGTTTCGCGAATAGTTCACGATCGCGCTTGTTATCGCAACGAGAGCGTTTAGAATCTAATGACAAGAGTGCCAAAGAATATTCTATCGAAGGTACGCTACTACTGTAGCCGCCGTTTGACACTTTCATTTTTCGAGCGACTACGAGCGATACGATCAGCCTATCGATTTATGTTCGTCGGATATAGGTTTGAAATAGTCCTCGTATTACCTGTACATCTTCGTTTTTGAGTTCGTCGATCAAAACAGCGATCGGATAAAGGCTGTCGTCCGTGGTCGAGTCGCACGCTGCCATTTTGCTGCCGATCCCCTGAACTATACCTATACAACTGTGTACGGTGTATTTTCTGTGTGCGGAGTGCGGGGTACACTTACTGATACAATGGGATGCAGTATGCACACAGTTTTACACACGGAGACGATATAAGCCAGCACGGGCTTGTGTTAGTTTCCCCTAGGAGGAGAAATAAGTTTATGCAGTGTTGGGCACCCCGTGAGATTTTTGGTAACTAGGCGTCTAAAAGACATGCGTTAATGACGTCACAGCTAAAGATGTCACGTGATCGCAATCCCGTGTATACTATTTAAGGATGTATTGGCTATACAGACAATCCCAAAAGC
>NW_017180369.1:670977-672194 GCF_001652005.2 Ceratina calcarata
ATGTTGAAATAAGGAAAATATTTGATTTAATTCTGATTAATAAATGAATGGAAACGCGTCTTTCATCATCGCGTATTAACTCAAAGCATCGACTTCGACGTAATCGTAAATGTAGGACGACGGCGGACTATTATCGCCATCCAATATCTCCGTGGCTGTAAGTTCGATGCTCGGATGGTGCCAGACATTGGTATCATCGCCACCGGTATCCAGGCCAAGTCGTAAATTAGCTGGAGTGTTGCCGATGACGAAGTGCTCCTCGGTCAAAGGCAGAGCATTTTTTAAAAGACGCCAAATCTTCTTATTGGCGATGACGTGAACTTTCGATACCGGGAATCCGTTGAACTGCGTAGTGATCGCCAGAGTGTAAGCTCCCATATTTTCAAAGATGATCCAATCCCCGAGATCCATGTCGTGCAGCAAAACGTTTTCGACGACTTGATCTAAACAGTCGCAGGTCGGTCCCCAGATGGTCGAGGGGATCAGTTTTCCGCAACCTTTCTTCAAAGGTATCGGAGTCACGACCTGATCCTCGCACACTACACAGTTGAAAGAACCGTAAACGCCGTCGTTGATGTAGTACATGTTGTGCGTAATGACATTGGGCGAGGCTTCGTTGCTGCGGACCGAACGCTTGCTGTGAATATTGGTCGCGAGTGTAAATGCAGAGGCCACGTAGAAGCGGCCGGGTTCAGCGATTACGTGAACGGCGTCGGTGTTGAAGTACTCATCGAGCGCTTCATTGACGACGTCGGCGATCTTGTCGATGCTGGTACCTTTGTTCCCCGGGTAACCGCCGCCGATGTCCAAGAGATGTGGCTTGAAACCGATGTCCATCGCCAGGTCGAACAGCGACCTGGCGTGGCGTATGGCCCGATGATACGCGGGTGGGTCTTGACAACCGGAGCCAACGTGGAAGCTGATTCCGATCACGTCGAGACCCAGCATGCGCGCGAGATGCAGAAGATTAGGTGCCTCATAAATCGGATCGCAACCGTATTTCAGGCCCAACTGAAATTTAGCTATTTCTGCGTCGCAACGGATTCGAATGACGACCTGAAAGCCATAGGACGACCCGACCATTTTAAACGACAGAGAAAAAGCGTAACTTAAGGAAACAAGGAGAATGTTTTATGCTACCTTGGCATCGGGATGAAGTTTTTTAATCTTATGCAACTCGCTTTCGTTATCTACCGTCATTGCATCGACTCCGACAG
>NW_017180370.1:0-643 GCF_001652005.2 Ceratina calcarata
AAGAAATGTAATTTTATTTGTTTAAAAAGATATTTATTCAGCATCAGTATTTGTAGTGTCATTGTCATCTGTTTCGTCTTGTACAATTATGTTTGATATATTGGTGAGAATGGTTTTTTTCTTATACATTGTCGAATTGAATAATTTCAACATGTCGATTGTAACCGGATTGTCCATACACGTTTTTTGACTATTTCGTAAGTGCAATTTTGTCCTTGTAATTGCAGCGCATTCGAATGCGGAAGACACAGACACATATTTGCCAATTTTGAAATGTTTGTGAACATTTGTTTATTGTTTGGATACTTCATTGATAGTATTGTAGTCCAAAATTGTACTGGCTGTAATTCAGACAGATCGTCCACTTCATTTTCTTCAATGAGCCGTCCGAGCTGACACCACTCACTCGTACTATCCGTTTCCACAATTTTCGATTTTAATTTTTGGAATATCCAATGTAATTGGCCTAAGTTTTTGTTCTTTTGCAGAGCATTTTTTGATAGGAGAAAAGATAAGTCGCGTATGAAGTTATTGTGGAAGGGCAGTCTTTTAACTGTTTGTTGGAAAAGCTCTTGATAATATTGTAAACAATTATTGTAGAAAGCTGTTATTTTCTCTTCTTTCCCTTCCTCCGTTGATGAGG
>NW_017180371.1:0-568 GCF_001652005.2 Ceratina calcarata
AAAAAAAAAGGGATAAGAGTCTGTTTGATATAGAGGAGTCTATCCAATCGATTGTACGCATTTTCCGAACCGAGGGATGTGTATGGGTACGATTAAACGTAACATTGTAATTTAGGTAGCAATCATACTATGCACGGTGTCGCGTAACTGTACTATCGATTTCGATCATTTCCAATAATGTGAAAGGGTGACGAGGTGAGGCAACATGGTTCAAATCGCCAGCACTTTGTAACTGTTCGTTAATTGTGTGAACGGGATTATCGAGCACGTACCAGTGAAATTTAAATATAGTAGATTAGACCACCTTTGTAAATTTCACTGTAAAACAATAAAACGCTGATTTCTAAATACATACGAGCTTCCGATTTCTATCATTTCCTTAACTAAGAGTGCGGGGATGGTATGATTGAGCACCCAAATGGGAGATTCGAAAGCGAATGGGAGAAAAAATATTAATAGAACAATTTTTCTTCCTATCGCTGAGATAGAAGACAGAATCTCATATAAAGCAACTTTTTCCTATTTTTTATGAGTTAAATAAAAATACATTGGATGCTCGGTCTATTAT
>NW_017180372.1:0-568 GCF_001652005.2 Ceratina calcarata
AAAAATTAGGAAACCTGTAAATTAAGGTATTAAATTAACTTGAAGAATAAGGAGAAATTAAAAGATGGTCAATTTCGTCGTTGACATCAATTTATCGAGATCAGATCTATAGCGGAGGTTATTTATCAGTAATGATCGTCGGAATTTCGCGATGCGTGACAAAGCAAAAAGCGCAAATTACACGTCCTCGAATTCAATATACGATGGGCGAATCGTTCGGGGTCAAGAGTCGAACCAGTTAATCGGTCCGTCAATTGCCCTTGTATTAACAAGAATTTTTCTGCCAGAGTGGCCCGGCTTGGCGCAATTAAAACTGGCTGAGCTGGAAAACGATAGCGGTGATCAACGCTTAATGCGGCTAGCTACGATGCAAGAACTTCCCCGACCGTAGAATATCGCTCGAGCTGCGTCAGCGTAAACACCATTCCTTCAGATACACGATATAGTCGAAACTAAGAATTACCTTGAAAGTAGTTTGTAAAGGCATTAGTTAGAACAGAAATGGTATGAACGTTTCAATGAATTAAATATTAAACGCTTTTTATTAGAATTACCTATATTGTATTAC
>NW_017180373.1:0-568 GCF_001652005.2 Ceratina calcarata
CGGGCCGAGTAAAACCGGTGTTGTTGACTCAGTTCAGCGGTAGGGACGTTACCGCCGTTCTAATGGAGAAGAGAGGCGAATCGTCGCCCTCTTCTAGATTGTCCAAATTAGTAATAGTCTCGGCGTACATGCCATACGATCGTACGGACCCGATCCCTGCGGTGATAGACTCGTTGATGAACTGGAGCGTGCAGCAAGGAGCGAGCGTGGTGATTGGGGCCGACGCGAACTCGTGTCACGTCTTATGGGGAAGCACGGTCGTTAACGAGAGAGGAACGAAACTGCTAGACTTCATAAACGAGAACGGGCTGACGTGGCTGAACCGGGGCTCGGTGCCGACGTTCAGTACGCGATACAGGGAGGAGACACTGGACGTGACAATGGTCTCGCTAGGTATTTGCTCGGCGTTCAGGGACTGGAGAGTGCTGGACGACGCGTCGATGTCGGACCACAGATACATCTCGTTCGATTTGACGGTCGGGGGCATCCCGGTGACGAGAATAATCAGCGAAAAGAGGTCGCTGGACGTAAAGAGATATCTGGAAGGTCTACAGAAAAAGCTGACCGA
>NW_017180374.1:0-570 GCF_001652005.2 Ceratina calcarata
GACGTCGGAACGACGAGAATTCTTTAATCGCGCAAGGTACCGTCGTTGGTTGAGTGCTCTCCAAGCCAGGTAAAGGCGCAACGCCCACCCGCAACGGTAGAATGTCATACTATAACGTTCTAGAATCGCTGGACCTAGCGATTCGGCGTTGTGGGGAAGGAGAAGACTGTATCGAGAAAGGCATTGAAAATATGCACNCCCTAGTGTGTATGTAAAGAGAGAGGGTAACAGAATACTGATTATAGGCGTTTATATAGACGATTTTTTGGTAGTAGGATCAGATGATAAAATAATCCAACATAATATAGAAAGAATAAGAGATAGTTTCGATCTTATAGAAACTTCGGATAAGAGCTTCCTCAACATAGATATTATAGAGAAATCTGAAGGGTTAGAGCTGTATCAAGGTAAATATATAAAGAAGATANAGAGAAGAACTACCACGTGTGGGCTCTAAAAGTGAGAGCCGTATTGAAAGCTAAAAAGTTATACAAAGAAGTGATAGAAGATGAGGCACCTCCACTATCGGATGTTCCGGATTCACCGCAGTGGAAAACGAGAGAGAAATGG
>NW_017180375.1:0-568 GCF_001652005.2 Ceratina calcarata
CTCAACTTACTTTTGGAGTGGTCTTGATTGTTCTTTCGCTTGATGACTGCTGCGTACCTTCATTGTGTCGTGGCCTTTTCGAAAGTACGCGTGGGCTTTGGCGCTGACTGCTGCGAGTGGTCATACCCCGGGCCAAACACGGTGGTAACGTCTGACCCGTGCAGGAGCGTGTTGTGTCGCCTTTGACAAGTCTGACAGTTTTGGCTGCTTCGACAGTTACGGACATTATGATGGCCAAGACAATTCAGACAAAGCGACTCCCTTTTCGCGGTCTGCAATCGCTCTAACGTGGACTGCTCCTGAAAACGCGGGCAAGCAGTAATAGAATGATCCTTTCCGCAGCAATCACACGGGTAATTAACCGTGGTCATGCGTGGTCTCGTTGATCGCGTGGTCGTTACAGCCTGCTCCCTTCCTGCAGCTGTCGTGGTCTGATGAGAACTATTTCTCACGGCAGAGTGGCCTTGCTTGGTAGGAAGCTGCTTGTCCGGATGTTCTGTCTCCATGCCTTCGACGATTGGAATCCAATCGTGAAGCCAGCTCGTGAACTGCCGTATTGTGGGAAACG
>NW_017180376.1:0-569 GCF_001652005.2 Ceratina calcarata
CCGAAGATACGGGGGCACTCGGTGAGCGACGAGTGCCTCCCGTATCTTCTCCCAGCGCTTAAGACGAAGGTATCTCGAAAGGACCTCTAATACTATCCTCAAATGTACCTCAGAATTCCACTTTTCAGGCTGATTTTCGTGTTGTTTCCGATTAAATACATATTCTTCACGTGTTTTAAAGCAGGAAACATGTGTTGTTCATACGTAAGTAGTATACANGTCCACAAATATACCTCAGAATTCCACTTTTAGACTGACTTTCTTGTTGTTTCCGTTGAAATACATATTCTTCACGTGTTTTAAAGCTGGGAACATGTGTTGTTCATACGTAAGTAGTATACATGTCGACCTATATGCGCTTAAGCCGAAGGTACCTAGAAAGGACATCTAATCCTATCCTTAAATATGCCTCAGAACTCCACTTTCAAGGATGTGTTAGGATTAGTTTCTCACACTGGGTATATATATGTAAGAGCTGCGATGTGAACGTACGCTTTACCATGTGACGCGAACGACGTCGTCTTGTACGAATCCGCGATTCAGGAACAAGCGAATAACAATCGAGCGTG
>NW_017180377.1:0-568 GCF_001652005.2 Ceratina calcarata
AAATTAAATGAAAATGATTGTACAATTATTATACTAATATATAATTATTCATCAAGCAAGCAACTTGAAAATCTCAAGATTATAATATCATATGACAAGAACACACTGTTCAATAAAATAGGTAATACAAATCAATAGAGAAGCTCGTAACCTAATCGTAAGACGCTTAGTTTAAACTGTGAACATAAATGACAAGATGAATTAAATTTTCCTTGACGATTGTATAACCGTATGATGTATATGTTCACGAGCGAGTCCATTCGATTCAGAAAGGATAGGATTTGTCATGTCGATACAAATCAATTCCTTGCCTTTACCTCTTCGGGCTTCATCTCGTTTAGAACACCTTTTACGGCGTACAGCGTGCCGGTAACCTTCGAGGAGGATCACCTTTGAAAATGTATGAAACCGTATTCGTGAATTATGCAATCGCGAGGTCTTACGAACTGGGTCAACGATTTTTCTGAATCTAAATTCCATTTTTTATTCATTGAGCTCGAACTACTGTAGATTCAACGTATAAAGATTATTTTTTAAATGCCCCATTAAAATGTATACATCTTTATAT
>NW_017180378.1:0-568 GCF_001652005.2 Ceratina calcarata
AAAGATTTCTTATAATTCTATTGGCACGCGAGCAATAATGATCGAATTAAATGGAATCCTTTTACGTTCAGAGAAATTTTAACGAGCGTTTGTTCAGTTCTATCTGTAAAACCTGATATCTTCCTCGTTTTTATTATCAAAGCCAGTTTTAATTGCCCGAGAACGGTCGAGGGGAACTTTAAGTATTTGTCACACTCGTTTAAATTTCCCGGGGTTCTAACCATCGACGGGAGACGTAACGGTGACGATTTACGAGCATCATTATCTCGTTTTAAACCCGAATGGTGTAACAATGGCTGCGTTCCACAATAATTGGACGGAATACGAGATTCGAACGTGATACGTATATGGATAGAAAGCGCGGAGGGCAGGAGAGGGCGGGGGGGTTAGGCAGACTCTCGGGGGTACGACAGGTTCCTCATTACCCGTGTCTGAACCCTTGTTAGTCGCGCCATCGTACAATGAACAATGATGTCATTGTTCTAAGCGGATGTCTCCAAAGAAAAAAAAATCAATCATGCTGTATCCGACGTTGATTTGACATCCACACGTCTTGTCTGACTTACAC
>NW_017180379.1:0-568 GCF_001652005.2 Ceratina calcarata
TCGTTTCAAAATCAAATTCGAAAGAATTTTGATTTACGTTCCGAGTTTTGCCGCGTCTCGCCACGATATAAACGACTGTCTCCAGACCGTGGCGTCAATTTTTTAAACAAAAAAAGTTAGCGTTTGGCACCGGCCGCGACAGTCGGATTTATGGCTGAGCGTTCCACTGCCAAACGACAGACGCCGCGGCACGATCTCGTTCTCTTTTTCCTCGCGAATCCATTCGCAACGAATCCGTGTTTCACGCTCATTTGCAAATGCGCGAAACGAACTCGTCTACCGACGGCAACTCTCGACGTCTGAATCATTGATTCCGTTGATGTTCCCCGTCCGCGCAGCAAACTTTTAATACGCGTAAAATTTCCCATTTCCTTGTTCGCGTCGGATCAAACCATTTCCCATCTCGACTTTTTAAAAACTTCTATCAAGTTCGTTCGCATTCAATATTTTTTTTAAAAAAAATCTCGCGTTCTTTCATTCAACGTTCGATGCACAATTAACACGAATTTCTCGTATATAAACATGAAAATTGAAAACGAGGGAATGTTTCACTGCTCTTATTAGAACT
>NW_017180380.1:0-568 GCF_001652005.2 Ceratina calcarata
TATTAATGTTGATGATAATGTACAAAACTGCATATTTCAATGTTTTAATGATAAAATAAATGTTCATTTGAGACACATATTTTAAACTGATACCATAAATGTTTTATTTTGCATAAATATTCGCTGTTTACATGTTAGATTGCAGAACATTGCTAGTGTTAAATGGGAGTGATCAGTGAAAGTGTAAAAATCGTGGCAGTGTTTTCTTATCAGTGATCTCTGTTACAAATATTTGTACTTTTATCGAGATACAGGTGACATTCTTCTTGATGATCTGATGAACATATACTCTTATCATTTGTGTTTTTACTATGCCTACCTCGTGAGAAATGAATGTTACACGTTCTTTGTTAAAAAAAATTGAGTCTTTCTGATTGTGAGAACAATAGGGACATGTTACATTTTGATCTTATTAAAAAATAGTTGTCGAATTATCGAATTATCTCGATTTATTAACTATGTGACACTCTTTGTTATTTGCTTCATTAAATTATTCAATTTATTTTTTGAAAACTATTCAGATTGCACTAACATAAATTATATTAATTATCCCCTTGACTTGCCAAGC
>NW_017180381.1:0-602 GCF_001652005.2 Ceratina calcarata
GCATTATATTTCTGGTTTACTTCTGGCACTCAGTTTTTGGCTAGTCTTGACAATCTTTAAGAGACTCATCGTTCCTCGTATAATTAACTCATAGAACGCTCGATGTAAAAAGCTTTAGAGTTTGCATCGATCGTCGAAGGTCGACAACCCGGCGTGTAAGAAGCAACGAGGTCGATTTTCAAACATTCAATTATATCGACGAAACGTCAATAATTCCGTGAACGATAAACTGTGTACACTGGAGGCGACGTCGTACGTCGTGCTTGTGAATTTTTCTCGGTAACGGCTTGGCCGCGTCGGGATTCATGAAGCTCCTCGATGCGTAGCGTCGCCGCGAACAATACCCGGACTTCCCCCGAATTTTCACCGGTAACCAGGCTGCCGATCGATCAACGCGATGAGACGAACGCGAAATAATAAACGATTCGCGCGATGACACCGCGGACTGTCCCGCGTGTGCGTCAGACAAGCTGTACCAGCGATTTTCTTCGATCACGATGACTCAGATATCGATGACTCGGCTCTAACGGTGACTGGCTGTCTATTAATTACGGGTAAATAATCAATTATATTAATTTCAACGAATTTCCGGGATATTCTAC
>NW_017180381.1:1234-2470 GCF_001652005.2 Ceratina calcarata
TACTGATTTTGGGCAATATAGGTATATACTAAGTTTCAGTCTTTCTAGTGTTAAATAATGATGCTTAGAATCGTAGGTGAAAGATGTTCGTTACTCATTGGTGAACGAAATTTGTTGAAGTATTGGAGTGGAAGGCACGGGGTCGAGATGCTCGGTCGCTGTTTCACCCGGACACAGGAAGTCGTACGTAATGGTTGGTACGGTTTGAGGTCAGGAAAAAGCATGATAGGTTCCCAACTCGTGGCCCACAATCCCCATGGACATTATTTTTATCGAAATTTCCTCATTCCTCCATAGCTTCGTGAAAACAATTTTTAATGATAAGCAGAATAGTATTGTTCAAACTGGGACAACGTTTCAATTTCACGTATCCTATGTTCTTGTTTCTCATTTTCGAAGGTCGTTCCTCTTAATCGATTACCTCTTGCGCAGTTAATTTCCTCCCACGCAATCTTGAATAAGAGCAAACTGGATCATGCGATCTACTGAACCGACCAAGTGTCACTGCGTCCATTTTTGTAATACGTTCTTATTAGGTTGGCATAAGTAATTTTTTTAGAGGAGATTGGGAGACACTGAAACGGGGGACGCCCGTTCCGCAGGCTTAAACCCGTAAAGGTTTCGGGGATGCGCTTTCTTCGTTCTCAAATCTGAAACGCGCCGGAGCATTAGTAGTGCAGAGGTGAGCGGCTCGGGTCGTCACTTCCGCTTACCGAGTGAACCGCATTGGTCATTCGATTTAAAAGTTTAATCAGGGGCCTATAAAATTACCAGTTCCTCCGTACGCGTCTCTCCCTCTTTTTTTTTTTTCTCTCTCTGTGTTCGATCGCCTCGCGATTTCATTGCTCGCATACCGCGTGTTCACCGATTTTATCAAACCGTTCCTGCGCCATTTTTATATCGTCGAATATTATAACTACATTTGGAAAATTAATAGAAATATCTAAGAAATTTGATGAAAATTAGATTCTTATAGAGTTTCATACATTTTTTCATTTGTGTTGATCGATTCTTCTCATGTGTATAATTGATTTCGTTTTCAATAATGAATGATAAGTTCACGTATAGTGGGAATGATTTACTAGGTTTTCAGTAATACAAAGAAGACGATAATAATTTTATAATTAATTACTTAACTCAATTACGTTTCTTACTATAACTCAGTTTTAGGTGTTATTACAAATTAGTAGAATTATTAACAAAATATGATAAAAATAAGAATTTTATATATTTCTT
>NW_017180381.1:3150-4364 GCF_001652005.2 Ceratina calcarata
TTAACCCTTTCCACTCCAAGCCTTTATTGGTTAATGATATTGTAAAATGGACGTTAGTTGTTTATTTGCAGATGTAACACAATTTCGTCACAATGAAAATGAACTTCATATGTAAAATAGTAATCCTACATAGCCTTTAATTCGAAGTTCTGGATAAGTCGAATCGAAGAAGTATTACACTATGTCGAGTGTTTTGGAGTCGAAAGGGTTAAAGCTCGAAGCATTTTAGCTAAAATCTCTACCAATGGGACATCTGACAACAGAATGATTATAGTGCGTAGTGTAGCAACCGTTTGGACTTTGGTTAAGGGATGAGAAAAAATGGTTTTCTTCGTGAGGTAACCCCCAGAGTGGAAAGGATCTCTTCAGGTCAGCCGAACGAATTACGATCCGCGCCGCTCGAGCCAGATATTTGTCGAGGCACAAAAATCGAGCAGAAAGCGCGGCAGCGTGGCGGACGAGACAAAGGACAGACGAACGTACCCGCGTACGTACGTAGCAAAGTACGAACGATCCTCTAAATCGGCACGTCCGTCGAGGCTCATGAATCTCGGCGAAACAGAGGAAAGTGGTGTGTGTGTGTGTGTTTGTACGGTCCGATACGCAGCGCGGGCAAGCGAGCGAGCGAGGAACAAACAAAAGGAGTCGAAGTTCGTGGCTGTACTTAGGAGAGAGAAGACCACAGGAGAGACGAGAAGCGGGTCTCCGTCAACGACACACTTGTCGTTCTCCAGAAGTAAATTATTCCCTCTGTTCGACTCGCGTTCAAGAAGTAGAGAAAGCTTTCGAATCGCGGACGCCTGACGGCTGACGTACTCGCGCATTTTATTCAAATAATCCCGATGACTGAACACACCCTTGCATTGCTCGCAACCGCGCCAGTCTCGAGAACGCGCACGTTCCACGCGACGCGCTTTCATCTCCAGTCGTCAAGAAGTATGCAGACATCTATCGATTTTTATAGTAAATCACCAGAATTATTATTGTTAAACAATGATTACTGTCAATGGCGTCAGTGGTGTTGATTAGGATTTGAAAATGGTTAGATTAAGTTAGGTTAGGTTCAAGAATTATACAGCAATTGGATAGAGTTCGAAGATCAAAGTCTGCTGATTCGGGGAGTGAAGATTTCGCCATAGAAAATAAAAGATAGAATATTTATTTCAAACTTAAATACTAAGAATTATTGTAGTATCCGTCGCCATTGTTACAAA
>NW_017180381.1:5121-5889 GCF_001652005.2 Ceratina calcarata
TGTATGTGTCGGTTACACATTTTTCGATTTACACACGCGTGGTGCACACGTGTACAGACGCTTAGCCAGCGTAATGAAACAAAAGTGTTTACCAGTGTGCGACTCGCGTCGTATATTTGTATATGTATATACATACATATAAATGTAGGCATGCGCGGGACAGCTGCCGGTACTATTATACCCGGCACGATCGCATTATGCCTTAAGGACAATCGTGGGAATTCCATTAAGTGGCCTTGAATGGTTCATTCATGTCGATCAACTCTTTTCCTAACGGGGTTGACAGATCAATCGGGCTCTGGGCACGAGCGAGCGAGCGAGCGAGCGCACCGAACGACCGACCGAACGACCGACCGACCCCACCGGGGGATTTCTTCTTCCCGTCGCGCTGCTGCTACTCCCGCGTTCCTCCATTCCACGGCGTCGAAACGACCGAGACCACGAAACGGAGACGACAAAGTCAATTACCCCGCGTATATATATACCTATACGAATGTCTCGCCGCGGCGTGTACGAATCGATCTCTTGTTCTCAAGCTCCCCCGTGGCATTCGCTCTTTCTTCGATCGCTCCGGATCGGGTATAGTATTCCGTGCGCGTACCGTCGCGCGGCACTCATCGTCCTTCGAAGTGCCACGGACCATCGGACGTAATTGATTTTTCATTATCACTCCGAACATTCGTATCAATTTTTTTAATAATCATGCTTAACACTAGATTGCCCAAAGAAGTAATTTTGACTGGTTTTGGGCAAATGTACAAATAATAA
>NW_017180381.1:6367-7654 GCF_001652005.2 Ceratina calcarata
GAAATTATAAGAAAAATACATAAAATCTTTCTTATAGAGGACATCAATACCTACAACTTCCATATAAAAATTTTTTCGCTAACGTCAATAACAAATTAATAAATAAAATTGTTTATTGCAAAAGCTTTTCCTCCGTACTATCAAAGAACCTTTCAAACAAAAATTGTATCTCCACCTACCATCATTATCTATTCCCTATCAAACCAAACTCAATATTATGTCTACATTCCAATACCAACTATTTCGTCTAACTTTTCGTTTGGTTTTATATTAATGTTTTCAAAACAGTTTATACCCAGGGTCTCATCTTGCAGATACAATGCAATCTAATACGAGTATCAGTACAATTTGCCACCGGTTGCATTTACCTTATCGAATTTAACGTACACAATTTGGATAAAATGGTGGACAACAATTAAGACAATAATTACATCAAAGTGCCTAATTTTGAAAGAATCATAAGAAAAGGCCATGCAGTTTTCGCTATTCTATTTAACACTAGAAAGACTGAAACTTAGTATATACCTATATTGCCCAAAGACCCAAAAGCAGTCAAAATGACTTCCTTGGGCAATCTAGTGTTAATGAAAATTGATCATACTTATTGAAACGAAAAACTCGTTTGATCTAAATCGATCCTCGGTGCCTCCGGTTGCGTTCGACGAGATTTATCGGCGGAGAGGGTCGTGTATCGTCGCGCACATGACAAACAAGCATTCGTTCGAGCGAAACGATACACGGCCTCGCGCTATTTTATCGTTTGCACGCGCTCGTTCTCGCACCGGATGCGTATCGATTTTACCGTTAGCACCGTGGCCCCGAGTGCGTAAACGAGCGGCTAATCACGGTATAAATTTCGGATTCGCAGGATGCTGGATAATTATGACAGGGGTGAGGTGACACCACCGCCGGTCAGCAGCTATGGCGGGTCTCCGGGACTCCTGGCACTTCATTCATCGCTTTACGCGACTCCCACGTCGAGGGCATACGACATCGAGTCGAACATCGACGGCAATGACAACATGCCCATCGACACCCAAATCATCTCGGTACGTCTGTTTTACTTCGTCTCACGTTCAAATCACTAAACTCAACGCAAGTCTTAAGGTTCTATGAATCCTTAATGATTATATGAATGATAAAGCAGTGGAATTTATCTATTTATAAAAAAGCATGTAATAATTGTGTATAAAAATATAATATCATAAACTGAGTGCAAATTGCAATACTTAAATAATAAGAGAAATTGCTATACGTAAATAGTTTATTTTGAATAAAAATTTGTGA
>NW_017180381.1:9479-12443 GCF_001652005.2 Ceratina calcarata
GTTCCATGTAATTTCGAAAAAATTCAGTCACTTCTTAATTACAGAGAATGAAGAATCGAAGGAAAACTCGGAAAAACAATTTTTATCGACGCTTCGATTTATGCTAGAATTTTCTTTTATATGAAATTCCAGTTCCATGAAATTTCGAGGAAATTCAGTGATTTTTTAATTACAGAAAAGTAAGAATCGAAAGAAAACTCGGAAAAACGATATTTATCGACGCCTTCATTTAGGCTAGAATTTTCTTTTATATGAAACGTCTTTTAAAGAAACAGTTCTGCAATTTCGAGGAAATTCAGTCACTTCTTAATTACAGAGAATGAAGAATCGAAGGAAAACTCGGAAAAACAATTTTTATCGACGCTTCGATTTATGCTAGAATTTTCTTTTATATGAAATTCCAGTTCCATGAAATTTCGAGGAAATTCAGTGATTTTTTAATTACAGAAAAGTAAGAATCGAAAGAAAACTCGGAAAAACGATATTTATCGACGCCTTCATTTAGGCTAGAATTTTCTTTTATATGAAACGTCTTTTAAAGAAACAGTTCTGCAATTTCGAGGAAATTCAGTCACTTCTTAATTACAGAGAATGAAGAATCGAAGGAAAACTCGGAAAAACAATTTTTATCGACGCTTCGATTTATGCTAGAATTTTCTTTTATATGAAATTCCAGTTCCATGAAATTTCGAGGAAATTCAGTGATTTTTTAATTACAGAAAAGTAAGAATCGAAAGAAAACTCGGAAAAACGATATTTATCGACGCCTTCATTTAGGCTAGAATTTTCTTTTATATGAAACGTCTTTTAAAGAAACAGTTCTGCAATTTCGAGGAAATTCAGTCACTTCTTAATTACAGAGAATGAAGAATCGAAGGAAAACTCGGAAAAACAATTTTTATCGACGCTTCGATTTATGCTAGAATTTTCTTTTATATGAAATTCCAGTTCCATGAAATTTCGAGGAAATTCAGTGATTTTTTAATTACAGAAAAGTAAGAATCGAAAGAAAACTCGGAAAAACGATATTTATCGACGCCTTCATTTAGGCTAGAATTTTCTTTTATATGAAACGTCTTTTAAAGAAACAGTTCTGCAATTTCGAGGAAATTCAGTCACTTCTTAATTACAGAGAATGAAGAATCGAAGGAAAACTCGGAAAAACAATTTTTATCGACGCTTCGATTTATGCTAGAATTTTCTTTTATATGAAATTCCAGTTCCATGAAATTTCGAGGAAATTCAGTGATTTTTTAATTACAGAAAAGTAAGAATCGAAAGAAAACTCGGAAAAACGATATTTATCGACGCCTTCATTTAGGCTAGAATTTTCTTTTATATGAAACGTCTTTTAAAGAAACAGTTCTGCAATTTCGAGGAAATTCAGTCACTTCTTAATTACAGAGAATGAAGAATCGAAGGAAAACTCGGAAAAACAATTTTTATCGACGCTTCGATTTATGCTAGAATTTTCTTTTATATGAAATTCCAGTTCCATGAAATTTCGAGGAAATTCAGTGATTTTTTAATTACAGAAAAGTAAGAATCGAAAGAAAACTCGGAAAAACGATATTTATCGACGCCTTCATTTAGGCTAGAATTTTCTTTTATATGAAACGTCTTTTAAAGAAACAGTTCTGCAATTTCGAGGAAATTCAGTCACTTCTTAATTACAGAGAATGAAGAATCGAAGGAAAACTCGGAAAAACAATTTTTATCGACGCTTCGATTTATGCTAGAATTTTCTTTTATATGAAATTCCAGTTCCATGAAATTTCGAGGAAATTCAGTGATTTTTTAATTACAGAAAAGTAAGAATCGAAAGAAAACTCGGAAAAACGATATTTATCGACGCCTTCATTTAGGCTAGAATTTTCTTTTATATGAAACGTCTTTTAAAGAAACAGTTCTGCAATTTCGAGGAAATTCAGTCACTTCTTAATTACAGAGAATGAAGAATCGAAGGAAAACTCGGAAAAACAATTTTTATCGACGCTTCGATTTATGCTAGAATTTTCTTTTATATGAAATTCCAGTTCCATGAAATTTCGAGGAAATTCAGTGATTTTTTAATTACAGAAAAGTAAGAATCGAAAGAAAACTCGGAAAAACGATATTTATCGACGCCTTCATTTAGGCTAGAATTTTCTTTTATATGAAACGTCTTTTAAAGAAACAGTTCTGCAATTTCGAGGAAATTCAGTCACTTCTTAATTACAGAGAATTAAGAATCGAAAGAAAATTCGGAAAAACAATTTTTATCGACGCTTCTATTTAGGCGAGAATTTTCTTTTATATGAAACGCCTTTTAAAGAAACAGTTCCATAATTTCGAAGAAATTCAGTCATTTCTTAATCACAAAGAATTAAGAATCGTAAGAAAACTCGGAAAAACAAAATTTTCTTTTATATGAAACGCCTTTTAAAGAAACAGTTGCTTAATTTTGAGGAAATTCAGTCACTTGTAAATTACAGAACTTTGAGATGTTGGAAATTGATTTTCAGATACCTGGCATGTTGAGCGGTCCCGGGCAGCAGAGACTGGAGGACATGTCCTGGCTGGCTTCCGGCCCGCCACTGGAATATCAACAAGGGATATCGCCGATTCCCGCGGGGGTGAAGATGTGCCATTCAGGCAGCTCGGCCCAGAGAAGTCTCAAGGAGCAACGGATACGTCGCCCTATGAACGCGTTCATGGTCTGGGCAAAGGTCGAGCGAAAGAAGCTCGCCGACGAGAATCCTGATCTCCATAACGCCGATCTCAGCAAGATGCTCGGTAAGTTCCCACCAATTCGTTATTAACTTTCTATTTATAAATCCTAACAAATGCTCCAATTTCTTTCACAATTTCTACTCATTCATTCTCCTCTTTCTATATTATTATTATTATTATTATTATTTTACTGCGTGAAGATTTATGGTTATTATAATATTTCATTTGTGTTCTACATGCAGTCTATAATGT
>NW_017180382.1:0-568 GCF_001652005.2 Ceratina calcarata
TCTATCTGTTAAATGCAAAGTCAGGATTCATCCAGTACATCGTTTGTATCCCGTTCGTGCTGTCCAGTGATGTAATTCGTAATCTTCTGTGTCATGTGTCTAATGGCGTCCAGTTGACGAATCCTGAGGCAACGAGGTCGGCCTACCATCCTATTAACGACACTATTTCCAGCGCAGCTAGCATCTCCGCTACTCTGAAGTTAAAAAATCTTCAGTGAGTCTTTTTAACCACTTCTGAACATAAATAAGGTTCGCCTTGCTGTTAATTTAGTTTAATTATGAAATTAAGTATTACGTAACTCGTAATGACGTCATACGGCTTCTTCCTCATCAAAACGTTTATGCTAGTCTCTAAACTACTCTTATTGGCCAACTCTAAGACCTTCTAGTCCAATAATATTCTAAACATTCTCTTATTGGCCCTCATTCTCCAATCAAAGAACTCACGTCTATTACGCTGACGTATCAGCTACTTATTGGCCACGCTTCGTGACGTAAACTCTTGTGTTCCAATGAGAACACTCCTAAACGACAATTGGCACATACGAACCAATCGCAACTTGGTGTC
>NW_017180383.1:0-568 GCF_001652005.2 Ceratina calcarata
GCGAAAGCGTTCCTTATTAATTTTAACATATGACAACCATCAGGTACAACATATAGTGGTTTTTTAGATGTGGGATTAATAAAGTGTGCAAAATTACAGATGTAATTGTAACTCCGGTTGAAGTTACTTTTTCCAGAACTTTTTCCATTACTTCGGTTAGTGCTTCTCCATTGAGAGCTTTAATAAAAAAATAAGCAACCGGGATTTTCCAACTTTCATTAACGCATACTAACATGAAAACTAATGCATTTACAGCTTCCGGCATTTCGTCCTTATCAATATCTTTTCCGATATCAATATATCCATGCTCTTTGCCATTGATTACTTCGATTTTCTTCTTAATTTTCATTTCGTCCATAACTAAATTACATAGCACCTCATTTTTTTCATTAACGTTGTTCTCCAACTGAACTTTCCTTTTCACAGCTTCAATGCTCGCTTTACTTACACCAGAAGAACAATTAATATTTGCATGCCATTTACAAGAATACAATACTCATCGGGTGTGGTAGACACTTCATGAAAGCATTTCTAACATAATCATAAGCTTTTGGTGAATAAAAATGAA
>NW_017180384.1:0-568 GCF_001652005.2 Ceratina calcarata
AACCACAGTTGTTTTTCTTTAATAAGTTTGTGTTTTACAATTTGAACAAGGAATAAATTACTAAGTCAACTAATTGATTTGTTTTTACAAACTGATAGGATGATACTCAGTTCATTGGATTCTACTTTTTGCTAAAATTGATATCTGAAGGGAAAAGTTTACAATAGATGCAGTTGATTTGCTTCACAATTTTTTCGTAACTTTTTTTGAGCTTTACGTATATAAAGAATTCGGTTTGAAAACACACACTGCGTTAGTTTATCAATATTGTTTCATCGGACGGTCCACCAAATATTTCTGTATGGTCGAAAGTTCGGTGACCGTTCGTCGAGTGAACTGATTACAATACGAACGCTTGATTTATAAATTCCGCTATGCTTACAATCAGATTTCCATGTAGAATCAACTACTGCCCACTTATACCACCAGTTACGGGACACCCTGTGCAATTCTTTATAAATACACAGTCCACTATCTCTGTTTTTCTTTATTTTTATACAATATATAACGCTCATAAATACAGGGTGTCCCAAAACTAGTGTAAGGAATTTTAATGGGAGGTTCCTGA
>NW_017180385.1:0-568 GCF_001652005.2 Ceratina calcarata
TTGTAATGAAAAATATATGTGATCAGATAAAGAAACGATTTGAATGATAAAAATAATGAAATACGTACCGAAAGGCCTGATGGGATGTCGGCTCCACAGGTAGCTACGTTTCACAGGACTGAGGTAGCTGTCCCTTAGATAGAACGGGGTTGCTCTCTGAGCGTATCCCGGAATATAGGGAGCATAGCTGGGGTACCACCATGGGTCTCTAGTAAAAGCACTGATCGGTGCCATTGGTGATGGCTCGAGGAGATCGAACAACGGCTTCCTTCGAAGCAACGAAGAGTACGATGGTAAGTAATCGTAATCGGACAACAGGTTACCTGAAATTAAACGAAACGTTGTGAACTCCTATTGGAAATTTCCAAATCGAAAGTCTCAATTTATCGAAAGCGAATGGATCTCTTCATGAATTCTATGAAATTTTATTTGTGCAATGATGAAGAGAATAATTCATCTTTACGTGAACAAGTGATTGATTATCACTACAATCTTCAGAGTTGTAAGGAAAAAGAAGTAGTACTGGTAGAGAACGAATTATGAAACCAACACTTGGACAGTAATAAAT
>NW_017180386.1:0-568 GCF_001652005.2 Ceratina calcarata
ATGTAATATAGATACATATATTACCGTGTAAATTTTCATTTTATTCATAACTGATAATTTCTCCATGCAGGCAGCAGTTAATTACTTTATTTCGGTTGTAATTTTCTGTATAGTTTCCATGGCTATCACGAATGTATTCATATGTACCTATTCGATAGAAAGCATACACTTCGTTTGTGATTTCGGCAGTTAAATCGACTTTATAACAGACTTAGTTAGTTTCAGTTTATATTAGCCTATTGCTTCGGTTTCATTTCCTGTCGTGCCTCAACGTTCCCGTGTTACCATGATAGGAACTAACTTCGAAACTAATCAATATATAGATCGCCTAAACGACTGTTTGGTAGAACTTTCATTTTCAGCATGCATGTATACATAGGTACGTGTTCTTCAAACAACATGTTGGCGATATCGTTTAAGGCTGTGCGAGTCGTAAGACCTCTGCCAAAAGTTTAAGAAATGTAATAAAAAAACTATGTTTAATATTTAAAGCGATAAACTATTGGAAAAAATGATATTTACACAGAGGAAGGTTTATAAAATAGTTCGACGTGTTTTTTCAAATACA
>NW_017180387.1:0-568 GCF_001652005.2 Ceratina calcarata
AACTCAAATGCAAAAATTGTACATCGTCTTGATTAGTAACGTACGGATAGAACTCCCTTAACAAGAGAGAACAGAAAATATCTCCATGCTGAACTGAATATGCAAAATAATTGAGTGGTATCTCGGCATACATCTGCTTTAGAATAGGTCCTGTTTGGACGCGACTTTTATTCGGTATACGACTTCTGATCGGTACACAAGATAAATTTTTTGCGTCATTTTTAAATAATTATCTCAGAACAAAAGTTAAATTGATAATCAATTATGTTCGACTTGACTGATGATACAAGTAAGAATATCATATAACAAAATATAACCGCAAACCAGGAAGGAATAAAGTTTAAAGCAACAAAAGACGTAAAACGAAAAAACAGCAGAATGTCATGTTTTATTGCAAGAAGACTCTTCTCCCACAGAATAGAATATCATTTGTTTCTTTTTGTATTTTAGTATTAAGCAAACTTTAAATTTAAAAATCTATAATAAAATCCCATTTTTTGTTTATGTCTTTAAACAGTGTTTAAATTATTTTATAACATCATTAATATAGGTAGAACGTTGATAGGAG
>NW_017180388.1:0-568 GCF_001652005.2 Ceratina calcarata
CATTAAAATACAAACGAAACAGAATGTAAGAATGGTCCCGGTTCGACAGGGGCACAGGAAAATCACGTCTCAAAGATACCGACAACGACATCTATGCAAAAACGCGGAAAACAAACGCACCCCCCTCATTAAGGTTACAATCGTAAACAAAACGAACAAAACGAACAATAATGAAAACCCCCTCCTCTCGAAAAAGAACAATACGAATCCTATTTGAAAATAAAGATAAAATACGAACTAATACACACCGATCACTTAAGTAACACACAATAAATGATCTATCGAGTCAATCGACAAATATGAATAAATCAACACCGATCAAAGAACAGGAAACGAAAAAGAGAAACAAACACCGGTGAATAGCGAACGTAGAACAATGAGAAAGAAAAGAAAAAGAGATATCAAAAACACCGCGAGAAAATGTAACTCGCGATAAAAGAAAAATCGACACGACTTCCCGATCATATAAAAAACAAATAAAAACAAGCAGAAACACGATACATCGACCAACTCGATATACACCTGAATCGCTGTCGCGGAGACATGTCTATGGGACGAGGTCGGTCAC
>NW_017180389.1:0-567 GCF_001652005.2 Ceratina calcarata
ATATTTAAGGTGGTCAAGTTAGGTGGAATACCCTGTATATCGTAGTATATAATTCGTCTAGTATAATATAGAGCATAAGTATAGTTAAGCCGCGTAAACTGATAATCCGTATGCGTCAGCCATCTTATATGTTTAGCATAAACGTATAACGTCATACCTATACCGCGGCGACCAATTAGTCCGTAACATCCGACTATTCCTTCCGCAGTTCAAGACGAGCGACCGATGCCGCGCCGGAGACAGCGCCAGAAGCAGCGCCCCCGGGTCATCCGTGTACATAGTCTATAAGCTTTATTGAATAAATTACTTTTTACCAGATATCCGTTTACCCGTTTATTTCTATTACCTTCTGTTAGAATTAAGTCCGTAGCGATAGGACCGCGCAACCAATCGGTGGCGCACCTAACTTAACGACTCGGGTTACGCGCGTCACGAACTTCATCAGTGCGGATAAGGAGCTTCGACATCTCTTCCAAGCGTTCTGAGCTCAGCATACCGCTCTCGCTAACATTCTCGCTGACGACGGAACGCGATGGAAATTCAATCCACCGTCGTCACCACATTTTG
>NW_017180390.1:0-567 GCF_001652005.2 Ceratina calcarata
CCGATTAGCATAACGAACGCAATTCGGATTCGAGGACGCGGCAGGATCGACTCGGGTACAAGCGCACGTATTCAGTTTGTTCTTGCGACTTACGACTCACGGCACCGGAGGCGCTTAGAATGCAATTCCGTTGCAACGACCGCTTTCTTGTTTAGGAATGCGTTACCAGGTAATTGCAGCATTAAACAGCGCAACGGTAAACGCTGTTTCGGATCCCGTTCCCGCTTCGCGCGCTTGTAAGACTGTTCGGAAGACGCGCTTAATTAAACGCGACCCTCCACCACCCCCGGAAAATTTCAAATAATTATTCATTAATTCGATGAAATAAAAAACTGGCGGGATTCGTTCGGTCGCGAGATCGACGGAAATTCGAGGAGAATATCAACATGTCGACGCCGTTTATAACCGGACAAACAATTTGCCAACGCGATTGATAAATTTAATAACAGTTAACGTTTCGTTTCACCAATTATTGACTCGCTGCATCAGCGATCGTATTTTACTCGAAATTCATTTACCACTTACTCTACTCTTTCTTTCCGCGGCGACAAACAGAATTAACTGCAG
>NW_017180391.1:0-567 GCF_001652005.2 Ceratina calcarata
AATTAAGAAGAGAACTTGGTAAATTATTCTAATAAATGAAACAGGTAATCTTTCTAATCTGATGCAGAGAGGCTTTCCATGGGTCCGGAGGAAACCGAGTTCGGGTGTAATCTCGGCAACGGCGGGGCGATAGAATCGCGGAACACATTTATAATTAACCCTAAAACGCGGCGTTATCACGGATCTGGGTCGGTAATTATGAACGAGCGTATGCGAATGCCGATGCACGGCTCTTGGAGCCCCGGGGGCGGAGATCGATCGAACACCCTCGGCCGCAGGTATTCTGAATTTTTCAGCTCTGCCCCGCGTCTTCCGCGACGCGGCTAAATTATTTATTTTGACGTCACGCCAATACCGCGGCTGGCCAAGGTCGCAAGGACCACCGAATTCCCTGCCGTACTGCGTCAGACTGGTCACCAGTGCATTAACAGAAGATCAGCTTTCAAACTCTTCAGACTCTTCAAATGGATAATTATGGAATAATTTTGTGAACGTCCTGAATTTAATCCGATATGCTTAATAACTTTACTCGGTTGTTAATAATAATTCTGTCATTCGACATAAAAA
>NW_017180392.1:0-509 GCF_001652005.2 Ceratina calcarata
AAATCGAGTCGTCTTCTAATTTAAAAAAAAAAACAGGTTTTATATTATTTTATTTAGTGTATAAAAAATGGAACAGGGACTTTGGTTTTAAATTTTTGTAAAAATAATAATTGGTACTCCTGATATTGTAAATTTATTATTAGTCAGAGAAAGGAGATGTAAAGCAGCGTCAGGTTGGATAAAGTCCGAAGTCAGGTATTTATCCTCGCGTTTAGCAGCCAGTTTACAGTTATGGTTCGCGGTATAGTGTTCTCTATACTACATCAGTATCTACCTAACCTTCTTGTTCCGCGTTTCCTTCTCTTTCTTATGATAAGATAAAAAACTTAATCCCTCGGCGCGGCAGTGGGAAATAAAAATTAGATCGGTTGAAAGTCAGTCGAACTTTTTTCGACGATCGTGATTAATCATCGCGTATCAAGAAATCGGTAACACAAGAAAAGTGAAATCCTTTTACCATTTTCTTTACTAACCAAAATTTCTAATAAATGGTTTCATCGCTCTATGAG
>NW_017180392.1:590-1890 GCF_001652005.2 Ceratina calcarata
TTTTAATTCAATTTTGTGAAACGCATTTAGGATTTTTTGTGAGACACCGCCATTTTTTTTTTAATTAATTTATTTATTATTATAAAATTATCAAATTATAAAAATTGACATAAATTGCTTAGATTTATTAGCAATATTTCTGTTTTGTTGAGTTTTAATTCAATTTTGTGAAACGCATTTAGGATTTTTTGTGAGACACCGCCATTTTTGATAGACAAGACACTCTTTTGTAGAATAAGAAGATGGGAATCTGAAGAACTTGCATAATCGAGTTAGCAGCGATGAAAACTCGCCATGTTTAACGCATTCTTACTAATTTCATTAGCCCCTTTCTCGACCAGCTTTCCCAGCAGTCACGAAAGATGGTTAAAATTAACTATTGTAAGAATCTGGTTTCACCGGATCGAACCTAACCTAACCCTTAAATCCGATTATTCATTCAATCTCGAATTGGACTGTAGACATCTCCAGCCGGTTAATTTGCATACAATGCAAGCGAGTACCGAAACGTATGGTATTATACATCCTCGAGATAAACGAGGTAGACGCGGCGGCAACAATAACCGGGGCCCACTTATCGATTAGAGTGAATATCCTCCTACGTTTCCGTTCTTCTTCCGCGCATCTGTCGCTCCAGTTTCACCTTCGTCGAATTCGCCTATAAATAGGAGTGAATGGTAGGTAAGCCGTACCGGTAGCACTAGTTTATTATACTCCATATAGTAATGGCGGCCATAAATTGCAACAAACGGTGTCGTCACCGCGGCCAATTTACTACTTTGCCACTCAGCCCCGAACCCGCGTCTCCGCGCGCCGTCCACTTTCCACTAGTCTCAGTCTCAATTCCTTTTCACTAATTCGTCTGTCCTCAAACACGTCGCAAATCTTGTTAATAAACTATTCCTGTTTTTATAAACAAAGTTAAACAAAGTTAAACAAATAAAATTAACATAGACATTTTCTACTGTCTGTAAATATTATAAAATATTATTTTTAGAATGTTGAATATTATTATTGGTATATTTTATACACATCAGCGCCATCTGTTTTTCTAGATATTTCTGTTCTGTTAACGTTTTATGGCTATTACAGCCTGTTTTGTTCTTTTTCCTCAATAAAATTCGTAATTGAGATAAAATTGTGTGTATGGAATCCTTAATGGGCAATTCTTAAGAAAATTTATTGTGGATATGCAGATCAGTCAATATGAATTAATATTCCATTGCAATATTTTGTATTTCTTTAAATATTACTTCATATTACTACATATTACTGAATATTGTGTTTTCTTGAATTAAGA
>NW_017180392.1:3238-4530 GCF_001652005.2 Ceratina calcarata
ATCAACAATAAAGCATGTCTAGAACACTCTGTTAAAATTTCAAGTCAATCGGATAATTTTGAGTTATAATATCAGCAAATTTGAGCAAAGATTCCTAGTACTTTTTGTCCATTTAGTGTTTTTTCCATGAAGTTGTTTCATAACACATTTTGGGCCATTTATGAGGTTTAACATTTTCACGAATTTGTTTCATAATACTCCTCCTAATACAATATTAACCCCTAAATGATTCTCGCTGTATGAATTTTGCTGAAGCTTTCCATGTTTTGCGTGGGGCAATAAAATCGACTGGGTTTATCGGCGATCGACTGTGAAGGATGAGTTATAGAAGCTTGCATGGCGGTTGATGAAAGCTCGGAACCACCCACGCAGGAGATTGGTCGGTGAAAAGCTGGCTGGTTCCGCCTTTCCCGTAAAACCCTAAGCATGCGCCGACGGCTACCTTCAGCTACCTTCATACATACACCCTCCGCCTTATTATTCCTCCTTTTTCCCGTCGGAGCTACTTTTCCACTGTCATGCGACTCGATTATAAATAACGATGAGACACGAACCACCGTTTTGCAACCAGATATACATACGCGGTGGTTCCATTGTTCGTGGGCCTATTTTGAGGACGTTAGATCGTGGGACGGAGAAATGCTCGGACAAACATGGGAGCCGTTTCGGCCTGCTTTTTAGTTAAAGTCTCTTTGTTTTTACGTTTCCCTTTCTCAGTCGCCATTGTGATTTCCATTTAGGGGAACGAGACTTAAATTTGTTAGTTAATTTTGCGAATTAAAATTTGAAGGGCATTCGAAGGTCATTCAGGATATTATTTATTTATTTAGTAACCTTTATATACCTTTGTATGTACATATGTAAAGCCTGGCAGGACAATGTAAATAACTAAATGAATAACTAATATCCTGAATGCTGGACGATGTCAAATGGCTGACTTCAGGCTTGTAGGCTTCGTGCGATTTCATCCAACACTGCCCTCTGTGTCCTGTGTGTAAAATTTGTTTAATTAAATGTGACTGTGTATAAAAATTCATGAGATCCTCTGGCCTGGTTTCCCACGAAATCTCCGTCACTTGTCCTGCCGGAAGTCGATCTGGAACACTCTTAATGACATCCTCTTCTTTCTTTCATTTGCAATACACTTCGTACGAAAAAATACGAAATGTTATATACAAGTTTTATATAAATCTTTTGTAAATACATAAAATCCAGCTCGGAAAATAAATAGTAATAAATAATTTAATTATATAACATAATTAAATTATACAACAATACAAAATATATAATTA
>NW_017180392.1:6530-7160 GCF_001652005.2 Ceratina calcarata
TATATAAATTTCTATAAATAATAAATAGAGGTTTTATACATAATTCCTATGTAAACGTAGGGAGACTTCTATACATATGTATACATATTGCCTGGTTGTAGTATGGAGCAAATTGGTATTACACAACGTTGAGTATAACGTAACAGAAATCATCACTATGATTTTCGTTGCATGGCAATTCGTATTGCAATCGATGTAAAAGAATGGATATGGAGTCTTCCAGGGTTTGATTGTAATTGATGACTATTTATGGGACATCTATTTTTGATAATGAACCGCAATACTGCGTCACAGCGACTCGATTATGCGAACGGACGACATTGTTGCACGGTTGCTTTATGAAGACAATGAGCGCAATTACTTCGGCTTCAGTAACTAGCCTTTTCGCTAACCTAGCCAGTGGCTAGTTAAAAAATGAATTCTAATCTCTCTATTCAAAAATCATCAATGCAAGCTTCGAGATTTAAGAAACGTAATAAAATTTAGGGACATTTAGTGACATTTTCTTTACAAAAATCAAGATTGCAAGGTTTAGTAATATTAGAAAACTGCAATAAGTCTTAATGACATTGATTGATTGAACTCAGACTTATTTTAACCAAGTGTATTATAAGAAGAGACAATATTAAG
>NW_017180392.1:9409-10426 GCF_001652005.2 Ceratina calcarata
AATTATTAATTATTAAACAATAATAATCGTGTATTAATAATAATTCTTCTTCCCAAAAATCCTAATTACCATCTTCAGCAATATTAAAAACCTGCAATAATGTTTAACTCCAATTATCACTAGACTCATTTGCCAGTTGTTTTAACCTACTTGAGATTGAGATTAAAACAATATGTCGTCGTGTCATTTGTTTAATACTAAAACTGACGATGGCAGAGAAGTTAAGAGAAACGAGCTGAGCTTTTTTACGAGCTTCTTCCCGTTTCTCTCCTCTCTGCATGTGGAACGACGACTTCGCGGCTCGCTAAGTAGTCCACGCGTCCTCCCCCTCTCTCTTTTCCATTATAAACAATCTCCCATGAAAATCTAGAACGACCGTAGAGCCGCGCCACGTCGACGTGTCGCTTTAATCGATCGCGAGAAATTACTTTCGACCAGTGAAACAATTCGCCTAAAAACATCGACATGGAGAAAATAATAATAATTGAATATTGGAGGATCAAACGAAATAGCAGTCGTATAGTATAGCGATGACTTTGGCTTTTAACCCGGAAGTGGTGGGTACCGCCCTGCTTGACGTAATGCCAAATTGCCGGTTATGCGTGGGCGTAATCGACCGAAGAATGGCAGCCTCAGGAAACTTGGATAAAAAAAACTTGGGCAGGAGATTCGTGAATTTAAATGGAAAGTCCCTCAGTGAATATCAATTGGCTTCACCAAACGAGGGTGTCAATTCTTCTTCTTCTTCTTCTTCTTCTTCTTCTTCTTCTTCTTCTTCTTCTTCTTTTTATTGTAATTTCATGCTCGATGGAACTTGGGTCCACTTTCTTCTTACATTTCAAGTGTATCAGTGAACGTTATCATAGGAATGGTGCTGAAGAATATTTGATGGTACATTTCGATTTCACTTCAGGCATAATAATAATATATAACTTCACATATAATAATATATAACTTCAGATATAATAATAATATACAACTTCAGATATAATAATAATAATATAACTTCAGATATAA
>NW_017180392.1:11957-12455 GCF_001652005.2 Ceratina calcarata
ATTACTATTATTATTATTATTGTTGTTGTTTGATTATTATTATAAATGATTATAAATGAGAGAAATACAGGAATTGCATAAAAGATAGGATCAGGGATTTAGCATAAATGATGGAATCAGAGATGTCTGGACGTCTCCTGTTGTTTTCCTTATCAGAGTTAAGTAATTGAATTGATTGAAAGGCTAAATAGAAATTGCACGCTGATCGTGGAAAAACACACGCGGTGGTATAAACGATAGGAGCGGTCTGTACGTTTTGTTGTACATAAGCGTTCGCAGAAATCCACGTTAATCATTCTTTCTACCGTCGGTCTTAGGCAACACCTTAAGCATTGATTGCTATCATCCTCGCAGAGGATGCGCCAACACCTCATTATCTCCGCGACGATTAAATTCCTCGCGCACAAAACCCACTGTTCGTATCCACTGACTTACAGTGCCAATGTCAGTATTCTGATTTTGTTCATATCGAACGGAATTACAACGTCGCCATTTTTT
>NW_017180393.1:0-569 GCF_001652005.2 Ceratina calcarata
TAAACCTCAGAATTCCACTTTCCAGGTTGATATTCTTATTTTATCTGTTGAAATAGATCTTTTTCACGTCTTTTGAAGTAGAATTCATGTGTTATTCATACATATGTAGTAGAGAAGTCGACTTATATGCATCTCAGCCGAAGATACCTAGAAAGTGTCTGTAAATATATCCTCAAATATACCTCAGAATTCCACTCTCCATNTTCATGTGTTGTTCTTACATATGTAGTATACAAGTCGCCTTATAAGCATCTCAGCCGAAGGTACGTAGAAAGTGACTGTAAGTATATCCTCAAATATATCTCAGAATTCCACTATCCATGTAGATATTCGTATTGTGTCCGTTGAAATACATCTTCTTCNGATTTCCAGGTTGATATTCGTATTTTGTCTGTTGAAAAACATCTTCATCACGTGTTTTGAAATAGAATTCATGTGTTGTTCGTACATATATAGTATACAAGTCGACATCTATGCATCTCAGCCGAAGGTGCCTAGAAAGGGACTGTAAATGTATCCTCAAATAAACCTCAGAATTCCACTTTCCAGGTTGATATTCGTATTGTGTC
>NW_017180394.1:0-567 GCF_001652005.2 Ceratina calcarata
TGTCTTCGACAATTATCTAAATTTTTTGTTGATGAATCGTAATTTATTCCCGTAATAAAACCAACTTAAATTAATTAAATAATTAAGGATTAAACAGTAATTACGTACATGATTTGCAAACGTATTTATGAAAGTAGACATTGTCATTTGATTTCTCATTATTTGTTCGAAAATTAAACAAAAAATGGTGTATACTGACTACGGAAACGCTATGTCAGCTGGTACTATCATCGCAATACCGCTGTTGTTGATATCGAATTACATTTTCAACGCGTCAGCCGAGCCATCCAGAATACTTGATGTCTGACCACTCATGCGGTTATACCACTGACAACAGTAACCGAGTCGTCTCGCATTTTCGCTTGACGCCCGATTTATAATTGACTCGATTCCCTTAAACGATGACTCTCCATAGACACTGTACTCTACTACGTTTCAAAGTTCGATGCGTAATTATTAAAAATATAGTAAACTTACATTTTTACTGACATGATATTATTTCGTTTAATTAGAATGAGCTTCGTATGATTCCTGTATTTAATATGTTGTTATGCTATAACTACTTGA
>NW_017180395.1:0-567 GCF_001652005.2 Ceratina calcarata
ACTTTCAACCCTGAGTTACAACTTCCTTAGACATACTTAGTCCAAGAAGAAAGCTTTATTTACTTTTTACAATGTTCATTATATGATTTTCATAGAGTTTCTCAAGAATAAATCCGGAAGCAGAATTACGTTCCGAAAACTAGCACTTTTTGCAAAAATGCATGATTTTCAGAAAAAATGAGGTACTATTCATTTCTGTAGATGGTTTCTTTATCAGAAATGTCTAGAATCCAATCTCGTTTAGCAAATACCTGCTGGCCAAAGGGATTTTCATGTACATACAAAAATAGTACGTGTAAATTACTCGCGTCAGCTCTTTTTCAAACCTCAACAATTATTTACAATTATTAAAAAGTACGAAAAAGTGATTTACATGATGAAAAGTCTCTTCTATCTGTTGATTCAAAACTGAACTTCCTCACACCCTAAGTTCTCGTATAATACCTAATTTTCCCCCAAATCAGGCATTTAATGAATACTTTGCACAAGAATCCGCAGTCTAATAATTATAATAGTAATTATCAACCGAGTATTATAATATTATATGTAGAGACAATTATTATAGAT
>NW_017180396.1:0-567 GCF_001652005.2 Ceratina calcarata
AGGGCGGTTATGTTAAAAAATTAAAAACCGCCGAAGAGAAAATCAAAACTATTTGTTCAGAGCTGGGAGACGACCGCACTAGGTGTCCCAATTGTGCGAACTCTAAATGATTAGTTGAAGAAAATCTTAAGCTCAGCAAGCTAGTACAACAACTGGAAGCCCGCTTACAAACGGTCGAAGCTCAGCTAGTTGAACAATCTTCCAAAATCGTTCATCCTCACTCCTCGACACCTACAACAATTACTCCTACTCCATCTCAAAATATGCCGAACTTGGATAACATAGTAAATTCCATCAATAGTAATCTAGAAGCCAAGTTCCTGAGTTTCCGGAAGGAGGTTCTCACCCTCCTAGTCGAAAAATCTCAATTTCCCCCTCTTATCCCTAACTCATCCTCCTCTTCCTCACGACAAGTTCGGTCTAAACAACAGGGCTCTGCCCCTAATCCACTATCGCTCTTTGCCGCTCCAATGGCTCAACCCCTGCATATCCAAGCCCAAGACAGCTGGGCCACGGTAGCAGCAAGGAGAATGAGTAGGAAACAGACTCAGAACCGCATCCCAAGTA
>NW_017180397.1:0-567 GCF_001652005.2 Ceratina calcarata
GAAATGCATAAAAAAATGCTCATTTCATATAGAAGTTATCGAGCGACATCATTTACATTTTTATGGTAAACATGCCTCAACCCAACTATTATACCCTATTTTTTTCAGATTTTTCGGTGATGTGTGTCGTAGTTAAAAAAATCAAAAACCTTTTTCAATGTTTTTCGCGTGATAAAGTTCTTTATGATTCGAATTTTTACATTTCCTTTCCTCAGTAATAGTATTTCTTTGTGCATCACCTCCCGCATGAGTACTTCAACAATTGCGGCGCAGGTCCCGTGGACGATGCTATGTATCGTCGATAACCCGAGCCGGTAGTTGGAGGATATCGTGGCCATCGAATCCCCCGTTGTCAAGAATCTGAAAAGGGATGAATGCAATTGAGCACAGTTTGTGTCGTAAAAATTGATATATTCCGACACGAGGAGATAGTACATCCTTGGATTTTTCGTTCTTTTGAAAATCAGGTATTTGCAAATGTGTGAACGCTGCTTTCGGTTATTATCTATTCAATGAAAGTACAGAATCGGTCAAAAAACAGCATTGTGAGAAAGAGCTGTAAAACTA
>NW_017180398.1:0-567 GCF_001652005.2 Ceratina calcarata
TATAGTCATATTACATCATAATGAGATATAACATATATTGTGTTAGAATTTCTAACCCAAATTCCTTTTCTACATTTACTATCTTGAATATACATATAATGTACAAAATACTTACATACAAATTAGGCAAATTTTAAAGCTAATCAGTACATTAAATTTGGTTTCTCTTTACAATAAATCCTAACTGTGACTTAATTCGTAAAGAGGTTTCATTCTAACTCGCAGAAGGCTACTTGTTCTGTTGTGTTCATTTCTCAACAACCAGATAACGGGATCGCATTTTAAATGCAACGGATAATATAGATACCGTTATCGTTGCCATAGATCAGGAGAATGTTGTCGACGTTATTACGACTCGATAATATCGATAACAAACGTTGAGAAGAGAACGGAACGTCGAGAAATTCCATCGGAGTTGTTGTTCGTTGGTAGACGGAACTCAGACAACAATGACGGAAAAGCGGCTGAATGTGTAATTTGAATCGATGAAACGCCGTTTGAATTCGCGATTAAACCATTCGTGGTTATTATTGGATTGCAGATTTTATGCATTTGTAGGAAACTTGC